>NC_143220.1:8315152-8615152 GCF_030267445.1 Bombyx mandarina | reverse complement strand
AGTGACCCGCCAGTCACTTCCCGTCGACACGTACGGCAGGAGTGCCTTTACGATCGGATGGCCCAGCTTCTCATACTCCCACCAGCACAGCAATTTGTAGCACATTAACAGCGGTATGAAGGCCGTCGCAGCAAAACTTGCAAGCATCCATTGACTACGTTCCCCGCAACACCATAGTGTGCAAACGTACCCAAGAGGTAGAGCGGAATGTATAAAAGCAGTTATGGTTATTCTCTTCATGTGATAACCAATAAAGTTGGTATTTTCAGAGCCCAAGTAGTTATCAAATAGCTGAGCAATTGTGAATCCTGCAGACACGAACTCGGTAGGCGGATAAACAACGCATATAGAGAATAGAACGTAGAAAAGAGTAACTAAAACATCCATTCTGATTTTTTTTGTATCTATTGATTAAAAAATTGATTGAAATACATTCCCAAAATGGATATAGGAGTTTATTGACAAAAGCTGTCGACTGAAAAATATCTAACGTATCACGGAAATAATTCATATAAATCCACTAATATAAAATTGATCGAATTTCAATACAATTCCCACTGAATCGAATTTGAATTCGATGTCAATTGATGATAATAAAAATATTATTTACTTATTCGGTTCATAGGATAAGCAAAGGAAACACAGTCCAAAGCATTCTTAACTTTGAACGCAAAAGCCGCGCCGTTTTTTATGAAAATTGAAGTGTATAGTCTGATTGTTTGGAATCATGTGAGTAATCTTGAATCAATTGGTCTCTTAATTCTATTTTATAATTTACACTACTCTTCTCCTTTGTAGTGACAACTGATATGTATTTTTTGTTACTTTTCCTTCGATCAATATATGTAGTTGGTGACAGTCAATCAAATTGATTTTCATCGATTTCTTTCAGTGATTAAGCAATTGAAATTTTTGAGTAAAACTCAATGATTTCAGTTTCAATTGGATAAAATGAACTAAAACAACATCCCAAATAAATGCAGAGGCAATAAAATATTTTCCGAGTAAAATTATGGAAATTTTTTACGAGTTTAACTGATTTTTTGGAAAAACTTGAGAAGCCACGTCGAATGATAAACAATTTATACCTTCAAACATGAAGAAAAACTAAATTATCAAAATATAGCACACATCTAGAAATATTAAATGGTGGTAGGACCTTTTGTGAGTCCGCGTGGGTAGGTACCACCGTCCCCGCCTATTTCTGCCGTGAAGCAGTAATGCGTTTCGGTCTGAAAGGTAGGGCAGCCGTTGTAACTATACCGAGATCTTAGAGCCTATATCTCAAGGTGGGTGACGCATTTACGTTGTAGATATTTATGGGCTCCAGTAACCACTTAACACCAGGTGGGCTGTGAGCTCGTTCGCCCATCTAAGCAATAAAAAAAATATATATATTAAAAATTTGAAAAGACATTACCTTACAGGTGGTAGGACCTCTTGTGCTTGTGAGTCTGCACGGGTAGGTACCACCAAAGCGCCTATTTTCTACCGTAAAGCAGTAATGCGTTTCAGTTTGAAGGTTGGGTAGCTTTTATAACTATACTGAGACCTTAGAATTCATATCTCAAGGTGGGTGGTAGCATTTACGTTGTAGATGTCTATGGGCTCCAGTAAGCAATTAACACCGGGTGGGCTGTGAGCTCGTCCATCTAAGCAATATCTATATCTTAGGTTTATGGCGTTTCCTTTTAGATTTCGCCAATGTCAAGTGATCTAAGCAATAAAAAAAATAAAAAAACACTTAAAACGTCAAATGTCACTTGAGTGGCGTAAATGACATGTCGGTTTCTGGACACGTATTTGTGTATGAGGAGGAGCTAAATTAATAAATTTGATTAATTTATCTTTTTTTTTGTGTATTTTAGTAAATACATGAAGGATTATTGAATTATTCATAGTTCATTCTTATCGTGTGATTTCGTGGCCCAGTATATCTTTAACTCATTCAGGTTAGTATGAGAACAACATGTCACTGTATACCGGACGAGTAAACCACGAATTTTTATGCAGTATCATATCAACACTATCGTGTTGATGCTACTGCCTAAAATATCTGCTAACATATGATAGCAAACAGAATATTAAATACGAATGACCGTAAATTACAACTATACTTTTAAAGCAATCTTAAACAATCGCAATTTTGATTTTCCAACTAGATCATTTAACTAGTAGGATAAACATAGAAAAATAAAAATTAAAGAAATACATTACTAACTAAATATGATCAAAACACACACACACACACACATTTATTTGCCCATAAATTAACACTGCCAGGATCGGGACAGCTGAAAACTTGAGTAAAACACATGTTAATAATCTACATTGGCTACCCTTATTTATGATCTTGTTCTCCATAATTGTTAGATTATCAGCAATAACGTTAGGAGGTTTGCAACAACAGTGTTCTACAATTGTTCTGGTATCTATTATACTGGTAGTACTCCACAAACTGACATCCTTAAGGGCAATATGTTAGCTGATTCCATTAGTGTTGCAGAATGATGAAACAGCTTAAGTTTAGCTATGGCATTGTCTATGCCTATCACCTGGGGATCATCATTAAATGGTTTGAAGAGTAATTAACAAATGTATTCTGGTTTTGAATAAACATGAATTGTGATTAGAAAATTTACAGTTACAGTCAAATTATTACTAATAAATTTAAATGTTTAACTCAGGATGGCGGTTGTGGAGCAGCCATGCTATACTCTTATCAATTTTCCAACTGATTTAGAACCATGCAATGAGATGCAACTTAAACTTGATCTTGGTGAGTAGCTATTTATTAGTGACTTGGAAATTACAATAAAACTTTTTTCTTCCAAAAATGTGGTGTGACTTGGAAGTGTGATTGCTACCTTGACCCCCTAGTATTATGCATGTATACTTTTGGATCTGTGTTATTATTATTATTCATTATATAGGGTGTTACTGTACACCAGTAACTGTGATCTACATCAATTTATAGTTTGCACTTATGTTATTTGTTCGTATTTAGACCTAAAAAGTCTGAAAAATATGCATTAATATGCTATGAATATTTGAGTAGAGTTAAGAATTCTGTTTTGCAACTGACTACTAAAAAACACATGTGTTCAGTATATAATAGAAACTTCTAAAAGAAATGTACTTTTAAAATGTACATTTCCCAACCAGAGAACATGAAAATATTTTTATCCTTAATACATATTTAAAAACACTTCAAAACACTTGTTTTTGAAATGAAAAGTTTTATGCACCATCTACAGTGGTAGATGGTAATCACAAATATTTTTTGTAGTAAATAAAATAAGCAACCTAGCCCCCAATGTTGAACCAAATTATATTTTACATCATAAACTTTACAGAAAAGGGTGATACAAAAAAGAAAATAGAAGCATTAAAAAAGACAATCGGTATAATACTTTCTGGGGAAAAGATACCAGGTCTGCTCATGATCATTATTAGGTTCGTGTTGCCATTGCAAGATCACATGATCAAGAAGCTGCTGCTTATCTTTTGGGAGATTGTACCGAAGACCTCACCTGATGGAAAATTATTGCAGGAAATGATCCTGGTCTGTGATGCCTATAGAAAGGTTAGGGCGACAATCATATTTTTGCCCATTTGAAGTGATTATTTCCAAGAAAATTAGTATGAAACTGTCTATTTTGTCAAAGAATTGTAGCTGCGTTCAAATCTCATAGCTATTTATGCATTTTAGAGTCTACTATTTCAAAATTTAACTGTAAACAAACAGTATTTGATTTTAATAACTTTTAAAAATGTGTTCTTTATAATTTTATTAATTTATTAGCTAATCATCCTACCACTGTGATTTGAGTGTAACAATATTTAAATCAACTATAGGATCTTCAACATCCAAATGAGTTCATTCGCGGATCTACTCTGCGTTTTCTGTGCAAGCTGAAAGAGCCTGAACTTCTTGAACCCCTAATGCCAGCCATACGGGCCTGTCTCGAGCACAGACATTCGTATGTCAGGAGGAATGCTGTTCTTGCTATTTTTACCATATATAGGTGAGGAATTTATAATATATGATGATATAAAAAAAACTAAGGATGTTGTTATCGCAAAACTTAAAACTAGTTTTAGTTATAGGGTGAAGAGCTATATAAATATATCTTCTATCAATAAAATAGATCAAATAGGAAATGCACTAGGAATTCATCTGTAACAATCAAATGTTATTCTATATCAGTATTAAAATTTTCCCTTTAGGAACTTCGAATTCCTAATTCCTGATGCACCGGAGCTTGTAGCAAACTTCTTGGAGACTGAGCAAGATATGTCTTGTAAGCGCAATGCCTTCCTCATGCTGCTGCATGCTGACCAAGAGCGTGCTTTGACATATTTGTCTTCGAGGCTCGATAATGTACACAGTTTCGGAGATATTCTTCAACTGGTGATAGTCGAGTTGATTTATAAGGTTAGTGTCCTAAAATTGAAATACACAATAAATACATACGACATTTGTTCAAGATTGTGGCGCTCCCAAAGTGGGGCTATTTTTTAATTTAGCAAGAAAGTCTTGATAGATATTTACTGTCATTATTAATTCAATAAAAGTCTAAATAAGCATATAAAAAATGTTAAAGAAAAATTATAATATTAAACATTATTAAAAGACGCAAGTATAAAATAGTTAAAAATATAAAGAATTTTGAGATAAAATGTAATTTGAGAATAATAAAAAAGACAATGCAGAAAAATAAAGAAATTAATAAAATATAAAGTTAGTGACATAAATTAAAGTATACTTGTTTTTTTTGGTAAATCCATTCACGATGTCGAATTTAGGTTAATTAAGTTAAATAAGTGAATATCGAAGTCGCAGTAACTATCTTTACGGGTGCAGGTCTGCCACACGAACCCGTCGGAGCGCTCCCGGTTCATCCGCACCGTGTACGGGCTGCTCAACGCCAGCAGCGCCGCCGTCCGGTACGAGGCCGCCGGCACGCTCGTCACCCTCTCCAACGCGCCCGCCGCCATCAAGGTGCGTCGACCCCCCGCCGTCCCCCCCAACGCCCCCCACCGTCCCCCCACCCGACTGACCGTGCCCGTGCGCAGGCGGCGGCGGCATGCTACATCGACCTCGTGGTGAAGGAGAGCGACAACAACGTGAAGCTGATTGTCGTGGGGCGGCTGGGAGCCCTGCGCGCCGAGGGCGGGGAGGGGGCTGCGCGCGCCCTACCCGACCTGGCCATGGACGTGCTGCGCGTGCTCGCCTCCTCCGACCTCGACGTCAGGAAGCACACGCTGCAGCTCGGTAATGTATCCGCACTAGACATGCCACGAATATTCGGCTACTATTCGGTATTCGGCCACTTTGTTTGGTATTCGGTATTCCGCCAAATAATAGGCACTATTCGGCCGAATACCTAAAAATGACGGGCAGGTCTCAAATCATGTTTCGTCAAAAAATTCGAATCATGATTTTTGTTTATTATTTTCACTACAAATCTCATAATATTCTCATATGGCCGATTTTCTATTAATTGGTGTCACTATTTAATGAACAAACAATTGAAAAAGAACTAACGAACAAACTTTTCTATAAAATCGTAATGTTTTATTTAATTTGTTATTTACATTGATCTGACAAAGCGTGCCGTGACGTGATTTACTCGCAACTGAAACAGTCAAATGGCCGGACACCGCCCGCGCACGATGGAGATAGGTCCCGATCTGTCCTATTATTCTTTACGCGCTCGACTAACTAGCATGTACTTTGTGCCGAATGTTCGGCGCTTCGGCTGACAGCGTTGCCGAATGTTAGGTATTCGGTATTCGGCCTAATCACTCTTCGTGGCAACTCTAATCCGCACTCAGCGTCTCGCACTACACCTTGCTACAGTCCCATTGATGTATCGGTGTTGTATGATGACGCAGCGCTGGAGCTGGTGAGCGCGCGGCACGCGGAGGAGCTGGTGCAGGTGCTGCGCAAGGAGGCGGCGCGGGCGCACTCCGCCGACCACGACGACGCCGCCAAGTACCGCCAGCTGCTCGTGCGCGCCATGCACAAGGCCGCGCTCAAGGTCCGCTCCCTTCCACTTCTAACGATGTCGTTCATACTTCATTCGTTTTTTTTATTGCCTAGATGGGTGGACGAGCTCACAGCCCACCTGGTGTTAAGTGGTTACTGGAGCCCATAGACATCCACAACGTAAATGCGCCACCCACCTTGAGATACAAGTTCTAAGGTCTCAAGTATAGTTACAACGGCTGCCTCACCCTTCAAACTGAAACGCATTACTGCTTCACGGCAGAAATAGGCAGTTTATAGCAGTAAATAGCATTTACGTTGTGGATGTCTATGGGCTCCAGTAACCACTTAACACCAGGTGGGCTGTGAGCTCGTCCACCCATCTAGGCAATAAAAAAAAAAAAAAAAAAAAAAAAAAATTCGTAAATATTATTTAATACAAGTGCATCGAAGGAAAAAAGGATTGTGTGGTTTTCAGAAACCACGGTAAAAGTGAAACTTTTTTTCACATTATCGACATTTAACTCTGACAAACAAAATTTACCTTAAACACTGACAAAAACAAACAAAATAGCGTGGAGCACTGGCACAAATGAGTAATAGTCTATATACTACACGGTCAGCTGCTGCGAACTATAAGAGCCGCCATATTGGCCTTGGCTGTTCTGATGAGCGCCTTGCACTTTCTCCCTACTCCGCGGCCGACCGTCACGCGACATGCAACACACAGACGAAAAAGTTTGAGACGATTTAATAAAAGTTTCACTTTAATTCAATTAATTTCATTTTGCTCTTTAGTTCTGATTCATGTGACTTTGCCGGAGTTCGAATCCCACAGACAAGTACACATATGTCTAATGATGTACGTAGTTATCTCATGTTCACGAATGACTGAACTGTGACGGAATAACATTGTATCATAAAGCTGGGTAGTGGTGGGCGTGCTGCGTAAGTCCGTTGCGTCCCGCAGTTCCCGGAGGTGGCTGGCAGCGTGGCGCCGGCGCTGCTGGAGCTGCTGGGCGAGGGCAGCGAGGCGGCGGCGCACGACGTGCTGCTGTTCCTGCGCCACGCGCTGCACGCCTTCCCCGACCTCAGGGACCACATCTACCAGGTTATTCCCCGCCCCGTACTGCTCAACTGGACGAGCACTACGGCTCTTCGCCTTATATTTTGTTCACCCATTTTGTTGTATTTGGGTCCTTGGGTTTGTGGATGGGTCGGTGACCCCACGAGGAGGAAGAGTCGTTTTGACTTTAAATATTGTTTTAATAGAAAAATACCCATCGAAAATAATTGCACCTACATGGCTTGGTAAAACATGACCACTGGCCATGGGGTACTAGGTGGCGAGTGGTGTGATGGGAGAATACAGCTTTCGGTTTGTTCTGGCTACAGACCATATTCTATGAATGGTCCTGTGTAGTAAGTACACTGGGATTCATGTCTTCGAAGTCCAGGCCGCTGCCTACCGTTAAATACTTTCCGCAAGTTTCGTTTGAAGAAGGACGTGTCATAGCGCTCGGGAAGCACCGTGGAGGGGAGCTCTACTGGTGGTAGGACCTCTTGTGAGTCCGCACGGGTAGGTACCACCGCCCTGCCTATTTCTGCCGTGAAGCAGTAATGCGTTTCGGTTTGAAGGGTGGGACAGCCGTTGTGACTATACTGAGACCTTAGAACTATATCTCAAGGTGTGTGGCGCATTTTACGTTGTAGATGTCTATGGGCTCCAGTAACCACTTAACACCAGGTGGGCTGTGAGCTCGTCCACACATCTAAGCAATAAAAAAAAAAAGCTCGTTGCCGGATGGCACGTGGCAAAAAATATCTCTGGAAACGCACTGGATGAACGCAGCGGTTATAGGTTCAATAGTTCTGCAAAATGTATTTGTTTATATTAGTCGAGCCAAGATATCATAACGTTGTGATGCCGAGACAGCACACACTACAGCGCGCCTCGTGTCGCAGAAACTGGTGGAGTCCGTGCGCAGCGTGCGCGTGGGCAGGCCGGCCCGCGCCGCGCTGTGGCTGCTCGCGCAGTTCGCCGACACGCCGGGCCGCGCGCGCGCCGCGCTGCACGTGCTCGCCGACGTCATCGAGGGCGCCGCCGACACGCAGGTAGTGACGTCACACCCGCCACCACAGCGCCGCAAGCGGACCCGACTCATCTCTGTGTTTGCAGCAGCCGGAGAGCGGGCCGGCCGCGGCGCCGCGACGCCTCGTCACCAGCGACGGCACCTACGCCACGCAGTCCGCCTTCAACCTGCCCGCGTGAGTGTCGCGATGTCTCATACTTGTTATTTGTAGTGTAATGATTGTGTTCCTAGTGCCGTGTGCGTGCAGGTCGGGTGCGGCGGAGGGCGGCGCGGCGGAGGGCGGTGCGAGACTGGGCGGCGCGCTGCTGGAGGGCGAGAGCTTCACGGCGGTGTGCGCGTGCTCGGCGCTGGCCAAGCTGGCCCTGAAGCTGCCGCGGCAGGAGGCGGCCCGCGCGCTGCACCTGGCCGCCGTCCTGCTGGCGCGCCACAAGCAGAACGCGGGTGAGTACCCGCCCACACCGGTGCTGTGGGGGGGGCCGAGCGAGCGCTCACCGTCGTGTTGTCGCGCAGGGCAGCGCGGCGGGCTGACGGCGGACGACATGGAGCACGCGGCGCTGTGCGTGCAGGCGGGGCTGGCGGGCGCGGGGCTGGGGGGCGGCGCGGGGGGCGCGGACGTGCGGCGCGCGCTGCTGGACGCGTCGGACGCGGCGCTGGCGGCGCTGCTGGCGCTCCCGGACCGCGAGCCGCACCTGCTGGAAGACGTCGACAAGGTACAGCTCAGGCTCCACGTAACTGATCCGGCCCTTATCTCGCATGTGTTACCGATCTGCAAAAGCAAAGAGAACATTCCTGTACTCCTTCATCCCCTTAAACCCAAAGAAAATTTTAAACGAATTAAGAACACATATGCACAAATATAATCTAAATTTTCTTCTAGTGAAAGCTCATCTTACGTTTGTCTCACTTAGTTGTGTAAAATGTGATTTTATGTTAACGCTTAAAGACATCAGTTAATAAGACGTAATATCGGCCACGGCAGGAGCGTGAACCGAAACGGCAGGAGCAGAAGGTGGAGATCGAGACGGGCATCACGTTCTCGCAGCTGGCCGGCGCCGGCGCCTCCGGCTCGCAGCACGACATGTTCGAGCTGGCGCTCAACAAGGCGCTGCAAGGTACTCCCACAGGACTAACGGCTGAGTCGCAGAGTTTGTCGACTTCATGATGTGCTCTTCAAAATGTGCATTTGATAAGATTATTTCGTCCGCCATGCACGCCACGGTCCTCAGTGATTCTGCACTGTTCTTCCCCTGGCACGCAGCCGGCGACTGGTTGGCGACCCTCTTCCAGTTCGATACGATTTAAAGTGATTGTCGTCAGGTCGCAGCGGTGGCGAGGCAATCGACCGCGGCAAATTGTGCCGCGTGCGCCAGTTGACAGGATGTTCCGACCCCGTGTACGCGGAGGCCATCGTCTCCGTCAACCAGTACGACATCGTGCTGGACGTGCTGCTCGTCAACCAGACCGGTATGAGACTCCGTTATTAATAAACCAAAACTTTATTATATATCGTTCTTGCCGCTATCTTCCAACATTTTCCCACTAATTTGAAAAAAATGTTTTAGCAACTCCAGTGTTGTTAGAAATTTTATTAAAACTAGGAAAGTTTATGCTCAAAAATGTATAAGTTTGCATGGGAAAATATATTGCGCATAAAGTTTTTAATTTTTTATTATTATAATAAATATAGGCTTTTATAATTTGCCGGGCCTTACGAACACCTTGCTGTGATATTGTTATCGTTCAATGAATTGCTGATAAGCTCATGCATAAAAGTTGGTCCTTCGAGCCGACTGCAGTTCCGTTGTCTACAACTGTGATGCAATGTACGACAAGTAGTAGCGGGTAGTGTGCGTGCTCCGCAGACGACACGCTGCAGAACTGCTGCGTGGAGCTGGCCACGCTGGGCGAGCTGCGCCTGGTGGAGCGCGCGGCCGAGGTGGTGCTGGCGCCGCGGGACTTCGCCTCGCTGCGGGCGCACGTCAAGGTCGCCTCCACGGAGAACGGCGTCATCTTCGGGAACGTGGGTACGTGCGCGGAGTCATTGAACAAAGAGTATTAGTATTGTTTTGTGAATACGTTAAGGAGTGATAGTGCGCTTCAGACGTAGAGCTTAGGATTATACTATCTATTTGCATAATTCACGAGTCCCACTGTCTTTAGTATGGGTGATAGTGTTGTAAGCTCACCCGGGTAAGCGCCAGCGTCTGCCTATTTAGGCATAACTAACCAGTGGGTCATACACTCCACATGTCGAAGCAAGTAAAAATATTTAATTTTCAGTATACGAAGTGACGGGAGCGTCCATGGACCGCGGCGTGGTCGTGCTGAATGACATCCACATTGACATTGTCGACTTCATCCAGCCGGCGCACTGCAGCGACGCTGACTTCAGGCAAATGTGGGCTGAATTTGAATGGGAGAACAAGGTACGTCTCGGCTCAGAGCCGGTCGCGGAACGGCTTGGTTACCAAAGTAGTTTGAGGACGCAAAACTATCGGTTGTTTTAACAAAAAACTAATCTTTGGTTCCGAGCTCTGTGTTCTGCTTGTAACGTCCAGCCACTGTGCGCAGGTCTCCGTGAACACCAACATGACGGACTTGCACGAGTACCTGCAGCATCTGCTCGCCTCCACCAACATGAAGTGCCTGACCCCCGAGAAGGTAACCCCCCCCCCCCCTTAAGTGACTTCAAACAAATATATACTTGAGGACTGTGGTAGATACGCTAAGCTAAAATAAAGTACCAATAAATTAACAGTGATTTGAAAAAAATTTACAAATTAGTTTAAAGTCATTAAATTTTACCAACGCAGTCTGTGGTATTGATACAGATCGATCTAATCTACTGATAACTTGAAAGGGGATATTAAAAAAAAGTGAAATAAACACGAGACTAAACAGCAATTCATTGATAATGTTTCGTGCAAGGTGGAATGTGGACTGGACCGTCAAATTGTCACAATAAAATTTTGAAATTAAAATTGTGTTGTGTCTGGCAGGCGCTGTCGGGGCAGTGCGGGTTCATGGCGGCCAACCTGTACGCGCGGTCCATCTTCGGCGAGGACGCGCTCGCCAACCTCAGCATCGAGCGGCCGCTGCACAAGCCCGGCGCGCCCGTGCTCGGACACGTGCGCATCCGGGCCAAGACACAGGTAACTACGTGCCCCCGCGCCCAGACGCAGGTAACTGCGTGCCCCCGCGCCCAGACTTAGGTAACTACGGGGAGCGGAGGGCGACACGTGCCCCCGCGCCCAGATGTAGGTAACTACGGGGAGCGGAGGGCGACACGTGCCCCCGCGCCCAGATGTAGGTAACTACGGGGAGCGGAGGGCGACACGTGCCCCCGCGCCCAGATGTAGGTAACTACGGGGAGCGGAGGGCGACACGTGCCCCCGCGCCCAGATGTAGGTAACTACGGGGAGCGGAGGGCGACACGTGCCCCCGCGCCCAGATGTAGGTAACTACGGGGAGCGGAGGGCGACACGTGCCCCCGCGCCCAGATGTAGGTAACTACGGGGAGCGGAGGGCGACACGTGCCCCCGCGCCCAGATGTAGGTAACTACGGGGAGCGGAGGGCGACACGTGCCCCCGCGCCCAGATGTAGGTAACTACGGGGAGCGGAGGGCGACACGTGCCCCCGCGCCCAGATGTAGGTAACTACGGGGAGCGGAGGGCGACACGTGCCCCCGCGCCCAGATGTAGGTAACTACGGGGAGCGGAGGGCGACACGTGCCCCCGCGCCCAGATGTAGGTAACTACGGGGAGCGGAGGGCGACACGTGCCCTCGCGCCCATACGCAGCTAACTACGGGGGGGCGAAAGGGCGACACGTGCACCAATTTAGGATTTTTCTTCTTTTTCGAAAATTTTACACAACCCTTTGTGAATCATAAAAAAAACTTAGAACTAATTTATAATTACTTCCCGCCTAAATTGCTAAGTTACGCCAAAAAGAACAATGGCGTTCGGTAAGGGACCGTTCGTATGTCGGGCCGGTTGCGAGGGCGTCGCCCCCGGTCCGCTGGTTGAGCCGCGCGTGTGTCGGCAGGGCATGGCGCTGAGTCTGGGCGACAAGATCAACATGATGCAGAAGGCTTCCCACCAGAAGCCCGCGGACCCCACGCCGGCCGCCTGAGCGCCGCTGATGTGACCACCGCCGACGTCCTTCCTACCTTACTTTCGTTATTATAAAAATTATAAACATTATCTTTATTTCATGGCCTTTTTATTTATTAACCAGCGACCCACCCCCGCTTCGCTTCGGAAACCGTAATTTATTCTTGATTTCTCTACCACTTAATGCATGTTATTATACATATAAACCTTCCTCTTCAATCACTCTATCTATTAAAAAAACCGCATCAAAATCCGTTGCGTAGTATTAAAGATTTAAGCATACATAGAGATATAGGGACAGAGAAAGCGACTTTGTTTCATACTATGTAGTGATGATAGTGATAGTGATCATCTCTCAGATTCATATCTTATTATTGTAACGATACTGAGACCTTAGAACTTATATCTCAAGATGGATGGCGCATTTACGTTGTAGATGTCCATGGGCTCCAGTAACCACTTAACACCAGGTGGGCTGTGAGCTCGTTCACCCACCTAAGCAATAAAAAAAATTTAAACCCTTCTCCCGATACGTGGTACTTTGAAGGTCGATACAAAATAAGTTGACCACAATAGCTCTATCATGCTAGCAAGAATAAAGAGATTATACAGAGAAAAGAAGAGCGCTAGAAATTATTTCTTACACGATTTAAAGTTGTAATGAAAATATTGTAATAAAACAATAGTTTATGTTGCGGAATTATAGAAAAACTTTTGAATCTACATATTAGTTAATTTATTAAAAATATAATTGCCGCGATTTTCCACATCTGGCCGATAATGCAACTTAGAAATCTAATATATAAAATTCTCGTGTCACAGTTTTCGTTGCCATACTCCTCCGAAACGGCTTGACCGATTTTGATGAAATTTTTTGTGCTTATCCGGTATCTATGAGAATCGGCCAACATCTATTTTTCATCCCCCTAAATGTTAGGGGTAGTCCACCCTAAATTTTATTTTTTTATTTATTAGACAAAATTTTTAATTTCTATTTTTTTATGATACAACATACAATCCTCAATTTTCACCATTCTACGATGAACCCTTATTTTTTATTTGCTAATTAAAACTAAATTTTTATGCAAGAATTTTGTTTTTATTTTGTCATGACTTAGAATAAAAAAATCATATTACTCTGAAATTTTCACCCCTCTACGATCAACCCCTATTTTAATTTGTTAATTATAAATTTTAAATTTTTTGGCAAGATTTTATTTTTTATTTTGTCATGACTTAAAATAAAAAAAATATATATTACTCTCAATTTTCACTCTTATACGATCAACCCCTATTTTTCCACCCGATTTTTATTTTTTTTATTCTATGCACAGATCCGCAATAAGGTTGCAAGATGGCAATCAAATATTATAATTGTAGTACGATAAATTCTTATTCAGAGTTTATAATTTCAAGTTCCTTTAATTATGATTTTTTTTTAAATTCAATCGATCAGTTATCCCCGCCAGGTGTCGCCTCTCATCCAGCAAACATCACGTAGTAGGGATGAGGACGAAGCCGGTCTCCTGTCTTACTCACTGTACATTTTTCAGCCATGTTTCTTTGGTTTTATTTGTGTATCAATCGTAGCTTGCCAGCCATGTTTTTTTGGTTTTATTTGTGTATCAATAGTATGTTCAGTAGGTCTGAGAATCGGCTACTATCTATATTTCATACCCCTAAGTGATAAGGGCTGTCGCCCCAAACATTTTTTATTTTTTATTTTTTTTCTTGGTTATAATGAGGTATAGTCCCCGGCACGTAGCTTGGCAAGAGTCGCTAGATGCGCAGAAGTCGTTTTTTAGGTCTCTTTGGTTGTCAAGCGGGACGCGGGGAAAGACGTAGCACCGTTCCGAGCGCGCGATTGGTAAGTCAGTCGACCCTCCCCTCCCGCACCGCGTCCACGTTCCGTTCGCTCCCGGTTACACATGCGCCTACTAAAGTTGTAGGAACCCTTTGTTTATATTGAGTTTTTGTTACGAGTTGTTATTACTGTTTTAAATTTAGTTTTTGTTACGAGTGTTATTGTTTTAAATTTGCTTGCAATGGCAGGACCAAATACCAATGACCATAATTATATTCGATTCAGTCACTGAGCGTTTTATTATTTACGCCAGTGACGACAGCGACTCTTCGTTATGTCGACGATGAGGAACCAACTCCTTCCACCAGCTCAGGTGCTACCATAAATTTAATCCAAGGGGTATCACTATTAGAAAATGATAGTGACGACGGCGACACATAATTTTTAATATTAAGTATATTTTTTTAAATAAAATTTTTAACTTTTAATTATATTTTATTTATAACACCTAATACACTTCACGAATTCCTCTCTTTTCTTTAACTTTCTTCTAAACACACAGGCTTAAATATAAATTATGGCAAATAAAAAATTTAATAAAATAAAATAAACATATATGCGGGCAATAAAAGTGACCATTTTTTTGTTGCAATGTACACTATGCGCGACATTACCCCCACTACACCAAAACCTTGCCAACTTACGTGCCGCTTACTATATTATGTGGTTGAATGAGGTTTGTGAGAATTTTATATATTAGACTAGAATTTCCCTAGAAATCTTATTTAAGGCAACACAACGTTTGCCGGGTCAGCTAGTACATTAAATAAAATTTGAAATAAATTCGAACCATAAGTCGCTCTAACACATTTGTGTTCCTAAAAAACAAATATCGATACTAATATGTAAATGTGAAGGTATGTTCGTTTGTTTGTCCTTCTTTCAAAAAGAAACGAAGTAACCGATTGACATAATTTTGATTTTTGATTGATTGATCATTTTGATTTTGCGGCAGGCAGCGGTCTGGCTCTGCACCTGGCATTGCTGAAGTCCATGGTCGACGGTAATCACTCACCACCAGGTTGGCTGTATGGTCGGCTGCCTACAAGGACAATAAAAAAGTGATAGTATTAGGTGTTACAAGCGTGCATAGGACATCTTTTATCCTGAAAAAAATATCTCATTCCCACGGGAAACTACACCGCCACTTTTGCTCGACCACGCGGGCGAAGATGCGGGCAGCAGCTAGTTTGAGTCTAAATATAACTGTATAGTAATTTATGTTTTATCTTTCTTCCTCTCCTGTCGGCCACTTACTTTAAGGTATTTTTGGATTCTAAATTGTTCACACCATTAAAAAAATATTACTTCGAATACAGAGGGCTTTAACACACTGAGTTTCTCGCCGGATCTTCTCAGTGGGTCGCCATTCCGATCCGGTGGTAGATTCTGCGAAGCACGGCTCTTGCTAGGGCTAGTTTTAGCAATTCTTTCAGGTTAAGCCCGTGAGCTTACCTTCCCGTCCGCGTTGTTTGAATAGCCCCTTAGGCTACAAAATATTAGTTAGATCGAACCATAATAAAAAATAGGGTTTATGCAACCGTACCAGAGCGACCAATTATAATACTCTAGCCGTACTCGCCCGCTTCGCTGCGCATTTAAAATTAACATTATTATTTATTGTCATTATTTTTAGGGAGTCCAACACTCATTTAAATATTAGCCTATCCATTAAGTAGGTACGTGTATTTTCTACATGGATACCAAGTTTCGAGTCAATCGGATGCACGGTTCAGTAGTTATAACGGAACATCCGTTAAAACCACTGTAGATTATATATTGGTATAGATGACGGGGCTCTTAGCTCGGCACCCGACACATTTGTACATAGCCACAATGAAAATTTGTTCACGCAAGTAAAATAACCAAAGTCGGGAAATTGGGGTTGATTAAAACAAATTCAAATTATGAAATAAATTAGTTTATTGTATCGTCATAGGCTGTTAACGACGTTTCGTGGAAAAGTATAAATAATAAAAATATTTTGTTCATATTATAATAGCAATAAGTTAATGGATTGGTTACAAAACTGTAGGACGCGACCGGCCCGCGTCGAGGGCCCCATCAGTGGCGCGTCCGATTTCTGTGGAACAAATTCAACATTGACTATTTAATATAAACCTTAAAACAATTTATATTGTAAGATCAGAAAGGACAGGAGGGGATGGACAACAGTAATGTCTGGGCCACAAAAATGTAGTTTTGTAACAAATACGTACATAATTTTTTACTGCGAATAAAGTACTAAACTAGTAGGAGGGCTACTACTCTTTTTTTTATTCCTTAGATGGGAGGACAAGCTCACCTCCCACCTGGTGTTAAGTGGTTACCGAAGCCCATAGACATCTACAGCGCAAATGTTTCCACCCACCTTGAGACAATAATTCCAAGGTCTCAGTTTTTACAGTACAACGGGTGCCCCACCCTTCAAACCGAAACGCATTACTGCTTCACGGCAGGAATAGGCAGGGCGGTGGTACCTACCCGTGCGGACTCACAAGACGTCCGTCCTACCACCAGTAGTCGTAGTATACAGTAGTATCTTATTTCAAGTCTGTTGGAAGTGCACAAATGATATTTTGTGAACATCGCATGTTTTAAAAATATCTTCACCAAGTATTGTCTTCACAATAATTTATCTAATTGAATTCTTGGGTTAAAATTTACTTAACTAAAAGTTCAAGAACTTACTTATTCCTCTTCTTCTTCCTCCTCCTCTTCTTCTTCCTCTTCTTCCTCTTCTTCCTCCTCTTCTTCTACCTCCTCAACGACCTCTTCCTCCTCCTCTTCGGGTTCAGGCTCGTATTGAGGCTCTTCGTCCTCCTCGGGCTCAGCCTTGACGTCCTCTTCGCCTTCCGGAGATTCGAGTTCGCCCTTCTTCTTGCCGGGCCTCTCGCCGAACCACTTCGGCAGTCGCGCTATTATCGCATTCCAATATTAACACTTTATTATTCCAAGTCTTAGTACAGTTACATTAATTTTGGCAAGAAATAATCAATTTGTTTTGGGTCAAGATTGAGTCAATCTACTTATCAAATACCCGAGCGGGTTTCGTGTGTTGTTTTTAGCTACATTGAAACTCTGCAAAATACATCAATTTGTCATCCATTGTAATCGGTGCCAATGCTGGTTTTTAGAGTCTGTGCCAAATTGGTATTACGTTCTTTAGATAAACCAGTGCGACTGTTTCGTAACTTTCTCAATAAAAAACAAAAGGTCAAACATACCGAGGTAAAGTCGTTAGAACGAAGGAGCGAGGGATCATTATGACTGGACTACTTACCCTTTTGCCTGCCGCCGAACTGTTCGGCTCTCTCTTGCCACACCTTCTCGAGGAAGTCCTTGTTCAGTTTCTCTAGGTCCTACGGGGCGGGTAACATGGGGGTCAGTGAGACAATAGGACGGAAATTACAACACGAGGAGCCTAACAACACATACTGGTTGCTCTTAATTGAAGTTCAGCTAGAGCCAATAGTCTGCTGTCGGACATTAACAAATCGGGCAGAACTTGACATGTTAGTTAACGACATGAGTGATCATAACAATAACAGGTTGACATGCCAATGACGTGCTTCAACGACTGGGGGCCTGGGACCAAACCACTCCATATCTTACTTCTTGTGCGATTCATGAATTCCTCCATCTTCTCCTTCCACATTTTATCCATAATCTCTGAGTTCAGTGCATCGAGACCCTGCGTTTAAATCGATACTTTCATAATTTGATTTTTGTGGTCTTGGAACTGTACTGTAGTGATGGAGTTTTGAGTGATTTTGCCTTTAACTTGGATTTTAGCAGATAATAATATGTTGAAGAGTGGTTTGTTTGATGTCTGCGTATACTTACACCCTCGAACAGTTTCTTTTTGTCGTCGTAGGATCGTGTGTCGACACGCCTCTCGTACTTGGACGCTACTTGAATTTTGGGCTAAAAACAAGAACAATAGAATTACATTATGGCACTCATAGTATTACCAAGTACTTCAGCGGTTTTGTGCTAAAATAACGTGATAAAGTATTGACACTGTTCATAAATTAAGTGACGATTGCACTAATAATACAAGCTCCTTGTTAACCCGTGGACGTTAAGACCCTATTCAACGGTTTGTGTTTTAAAATGAACTTAGAATAAAATTCGCATTGAAGCGAGAGTTTTTTGTTTTGGTCCGTGTGCTCCGAGCTTTAGTCTGAGACAGCACGACCGGCTCCCTGGACTTCTGTTCTTGTTTACCTATGTGATGTTAACACGCTTACGTCTTTTAAAATAAACCCTTTTTATTCGTAATTGTTTTGTTTAAGTTGCTTACCGGGTGCTTGCCTGTGAGCGCTTCGGGGTCGAGACCCTTCTTGAGAGCTTTGTGCCTCAGTTGCTGCTTTTGTCTTTCTTTGAGCTCTTTTAACTAAACAAAGAAAATAGATAATTAAAATCACCTAAGGAGAAGATTATAAGTATCATATATATTTATTGCTTATGGCTGGACGATTTTTTAAATTTAATATAATTATTTACCAACTGCCCGTTCTTAAACCAAAGAAAGTGTCAAAGGGATTTTTTTAGAAAGCATTGAGATTTCTTACATATCGCTATAAAGATGTTAAACGAATGAAAACCTTTTTTTTACAGTTACTTAATCAGTAACACAGTAATATGTATCAGTGATTGCAGTCTCAGCGGACTCAATATGTCTGTTTGAATCAGTAAACTTGACTAGAAGCTCGTTATTAGACTTACGTCGTAGTCCTGTCTCTTTTGCCTCTCTTCGAGATCGTATTTCTCGGTCTCGAGTTTGACGATGCACTCCCAGAGTTCCTGGGCCTTCTGTCGGAGTTTGTCGACGGAGAGACCCTCGATGGTCAGCGGCTTGATGCGGATGGACAGGGAGATCTTCTTCTCCTCTTCCAGCTGCTCCTTGGTCTTGTTGCGCTCCAGCTGGGCATTGCTCAAACCGAACTAAAAATAAATTCAACATTATTTTGATTCCCCCTCCTCATTTTACCCTAGGACCTCTGAGTGATATCTTCAACAGAATGAACCGAAAAATAGGAGAATAGTATATAACCGGATATTAATAATTTTGAGTATTTATAGTAAATTATGATTATTTGAGGGTTTATGGACTGAACCTCAAAAACGTTTGCTGTCGTGAAAAACCTGTTAGAGTTTCTTAGAGATTCAGGATTATCTTCGGATATACATAAACATGATTTTCATCTTACGTTTTCGCTCTTCTTTTGGATGGTGAAGTTGGGTCCGGTCTTGCTGGCATCTTTCATGGCCTGGAGCATAGCCTGGCGCTTCTTCTCGGCCTCCTCGAGCCGTTGCCTCTTCTCTTCGATGTCGCGTTGTTTCTTCTCTTCGATTTCGCGCACTCTCCTTTCTTCTTCTTCCTTTTTCTTTTGAGCGAGGCGCTTTTCTTCTTCGGCACGAGAAACCTACGTCAAAGATCGTTTATGAATTAGCGATTTTTTAAACAATGAATAGTTACAATTTTCCAATAATTAGGATTGTTATAGCAGAAAATGAACTAAACAAACATGTGCTAGTTTAGATTCAATTTAGTATACATGATGCCACTTTTACTATCCACGTGTTTGTTGGTGGTATTTATCGAAATCCCAGGTTCGATGTTCGTAATCCCTCACCTTGCGCTTGGCCTGCTTCTCTTTAAGGCGTTTGAGCTCATCCTCCTCCTTAGCCCGCTGTTTGCGCCATTCGTTGATGTATTCCTTCAACTGTTCATCCAAGTCCGACCGCTTCTGGTCTTGACGCTGCGAATACACAGTGAAACTATAAAGAATATTCTCTAGAAATCGAGAGACTCTATACCTATCAGAACGAATCAGATCGTATGATTTTCCCTCTACGTTACTTCTGCAGTGAAAGGATATGCTTTTTTCAAATTATTTTAAATTTTACGACAAAGGCAGCTGCTTGGCGTTGATCATTGGCGTTGCCGATGTTCATGATCCACTTGTCATTAGGTCAACCGCATTCTTGTCATCCTCCCTGGATCCACTATTGTGTTTTCACTTTTCAGATCTTCCGTTAGTCTTAGGCTTAGCATGAAGTGCTCGACTTAATTATAAAATATTACCAATATAACTGTCTTGAAGAAACCTAAGCTAATTGTATAAAATGTTATGTAAATATCCCTACCTTGATGAATTCTGGATCTCCCTCACCCCTGAAAATTTAAATGCACACATAAATATTCGTAGTTGATTTGTAAAACTGCATATGTTAGAATCTTGTCGATATTACTGTGACAATACATATAATTACGGCGGCTGAATCGTTAGGTTATGTTTAGCTGCTTCCGCGCTTCCACAAGCTATGAAGCAGCTGCGTATGACTGTACAATTGTTATGTAGTATTTAGCTCATTGACTTATACACTACGTGGTACGGTTAACATCGATCTAATTAGATTCGATACGGAACAACAAATAAACTTCCACATCGAACCAAGATATGCACACCTGAGGATTCCTTTGATCCTTCCTTGGCCTTGACCTGAGGATTCTTTCATTGAGAATCCTTTGAACGATTGTGTAATAAGTATGTGTATTTTTATTTGTAAATGATTACTATTGGGACTCAAATGAACAACAATAATCAACATGATACGGACGGATACAAATAATTATTATAACATTTATTTATTATTTATTGTATTACAAGGTACATCATGCGCTTTTTATTTTATTTTATTTGGTGTGTAATAAATGTCATGCGTTAAATCATGTGTCCGTTGATGGAACCCGTGCAATATCCCAGTAACAGACATGTTGATTTTGTGTGAGGGGACGCGAGCGCAGCGCGGTACTCTATATACCGAAATAGATCGGCTACCGGACGATAAAAATAGCTCTCGAAGCCGGCTCTCGGGCGTTTGCTGAAACGTAACGCTTGTGTATCTGGTCCGATGCCGATAAATAGGGAATTTTGTGTAGCGACCGCGCGCCGACCTGCGCCCGCGCCATTCACAGTTAATGATAGGATTATCTAAGTTAGTGACACCACAGAGAGCGGTGCAACTTACGCGATCGACGGTCTACTCCTAGAAACAGAAAACATCAATCAGCCTCTACTTGTCTCAACATATTTCTACTTAACGCAAAATTCCTTGCCCTCGTGATACTAAGCGGTGACATTATTATTTTGCGCATACTAAATACAAACACGGCGTTATAAGCAATCGCAGGGATGACTCAGTTTTTTGTTTTATACTTTTTTTTTTTATGATCATTTTCTTTGGCCTAAGCTTCAAACCTCAATGTATTGGAGCACCGAAGTTAATTAAAATGCCAATCAACCAAATCTCGGAAGGCGACTCAGTGTGGCCTAAAAGCGAAGCATCTAAATTACGATAAAGGATCAAAACATATACTCACTCTTGTTTAGGAGCGGGTCTTCATAGAGTTACGACGACAGCCACGATGGAAAAAAAAAACATACAATTTAATTAGAATATATTCCATTTTTGAGCATAATAACCAGTAATTACGAAGCCAACGGGTTTAACGCAACAACTAAACACAATAACAAAGTTTAGAACACATTTCAAACGACAATGAATTAATTTTACCTGTTTATAGGTTACTCATACTCAACTTTAAATCCTTTATTAATTATTTCTTGAAAACAAAACAGTGATGAAGTTAAACGAAAGACTTAGGTGTTAGAAAGCAGGTTTCGCGGGCTGCAGCACCTAGCTGAGGGTGAGCATCTGGAAGCAACGAAAGCGAACCAAGTAGTAAGCGCTAGAAGCGTTAATATTGCTAAATAAACTTAGCCTAAACCAGCCAAGCATTTGCGAATGCCGGAACAACCAAAATGGCACGTCACTCACTTCCTGCAACAAAAGAGAGAATAGGATTTGGTGAGGGCGTGCATCAAGCCCAAGAGTTGGGAGCTCGAAACAAAACTGGGAGCAAAAAACCTTTCAGCCATGCCTCATAGAGTTTGCGGCGACTTTTTATACAGATTGTATGATCCTTGTGTGCTCTAGTTTATATAAAATTTTCGGAAAGATAACTTCATTTGCCAAGGCATAGTCAAGGCTCAGAAAAGCTGAAGTATCAAAAAAAAAATCAAACAAGGTCTAGAGAGGACTAATCTTGGGAGAGCAGAAGACGGGCGCATCCGTTGGTATACTTACGTCTCCGGGACTTCTTCTTCTACTTCCTCCTCCTCAGAGCCACTGTTGATCAGATAATATTGAGGTTAAGAACAGGGGATCAATGCGATCTAGTGGTTGGTTAACACAGCAACATCCGGATGGTTCAACAGAAATGGGGAAAAAAACTAATGTTTGTGTTTGTATTGTGTTGTTTTCTAAATGTTTTGTGTTGTGTAACTCATCCGTTTTCCATAAAAGCGGCTAATGTTTTTCGTATCTGTTTATATACTCACGAATATTCCTCCTCGTCAGACATGTTGGTTGTTTATTGAGTCTGAAAAACAAATGTTTGGTTAGAAATTAATCGTTCCTCATTTATATATTAGCCTTTCAGTATTCTGGCTAGAACGGCAGGATCGAGATAGAATTTTAACAATATTTAGATTCTGATTTTATCACGAAAGGTGGCAATACCGCGGAACACTAAATTGATAACTGCTACATCTGAAACATGCTGAGACCTTAGAACTTATATCTCAAGGTGGGTGGCGCATTTACGTTGTAGATGTCTATGGGCTACAGTAACCACTTAACACCAGGTGGGCTGTGGGTTCGTCCACCCATCTAAGCAATTCAAAAAAAACTAACATTTAAATTTTCTCTTAAAAGAGTGTGCGTTATAAAAGTTTTTGCATTTTTTGAAAATTAACGAGCTAACTGATTTATAGCGTGTCTATAAAATATGCACGACTTGCGAAAAAGCATACGTATCGTAATCGAAGATAATCTGTGTGATTTTTTCCCGGCGCCTTAATCACGCGCAAGATGTCATTGAAAAAACAAACAAACAGCAAACAACTTCATTTTAAAAGCATTGAATTTGTTCCAGTCACGTGGCTGCCCTAATGTAGTAACATAGTAAGATTCTAAATAACGAAGTGATTTTTTTGTTTTTAATTTAGTGTATCGAGGTGGCTGGTAGATATTAATGTATGGGGCTTATTATCTTCGGTAGCTGTAACATCATAAACACGTGGCAGAACTATTCGCCTTTCCTACGATGAGCATCCATACACTGTGTAGATTTGTAGCTAAGAAATGGTTCTGTAGCCTTAAAATATAAGTACTTGATAGTTGAATAGATGTCCCAATTTGCACTCGCTCGACAATACCTAAAGCTCCTAATTGCCCACCAACCGTTCTTGAAACTGCAAGGGATAATATTTTCTATTATACACTATTAATGTATCCAAGTTGAACTACGTGACTTCAACCGGCGGTGACGAGATGTGAGAAGGAATCGCGTGGGCCGCGCCGCAGCTGATACAGAGCGTGCTTATTGTTTATGAAATCCGTTTTTATTTTTAGAGGTTTTATCTTTCTCGCCATTAAGCACACCTACGGGCGGCGCGTTGGCAGCGATTCAACTGTGTAGGTATAATTGGAATTCGTCTTCGACTGGACGTTGCCTAGGATTCGTATTTCGTTTTTATAACGTACAATGTTTATCCTCAACGTTTTTGAATACCTTTTGAAGTTATCACGGTTAGTTTACATGATTTAAAAAGTTTATGTAATTAAAATGCTGAAGCAATAAAACGAAGCAATAAAAAACGCAGGAGTTCTCTTAAAATATTTTAAAGCAAAACATTTTTTCTTACTTTTTTCAGACTTGATGGCAGTGTATGTAACACTAATTTAAAAAGAAAATATTTGACTTTTACAGCCTTAGTTTAGAATGTTAAATGGTTAGGTTCACTAGTAATTTTTAGGTGCTCTAGATGGGTCGACATGATTAGCGCCGATTTTATATACGCTTTGTTAGGTTATTTCAAAATTAATAAGTAAAAATCTCTGCGTTGTTGAACACATAGGTATGTATTAGAAAGTGCTGTTTTTTTACCTATTCGCTGGTAGCGTAGGGCTATTCCAGTTCACGGGCTCAACCTGAGATAATTTGCTAACACTAGCCCTAGCAAGAGCAGTGCTTGGCAGAATCTACTACACTGAGAATATCCGGCGAGAAGTTCAGTGGGCTATGTATTTAGGTTGAGCGCTATGTACTCGCTTGGTGCGGAATGAGGTAGGTACTGCCCAGGTGGAAAAAGGCATGTAGCTACTACGCGTGAAGTACGATATGCTATGCGGCATCGGGACTTCTAAAAGTCAAAAGAGCACCCGCGTCTTCCTATTTAAAAATTGAATTAACGACGATTGTCACGAATCAGAATCCTCCTCTTTTCCGAAATATGTTACTGAACTTATCCGATTAAGAAATTATATATCCAATGAAAACAGAATTTTAACACGTAATTGAATTTGAATTAATTTTTAAAATAATATTGTTTTCTCTGAACTTTTGAACGAGCTCCAACTTAATTTAATTCAATTTCATAGTGTACCTAGAGCTCTCATAAATTAAAACCAGGTCAAGGCATTTCCTAAAATAAATCTGGCTTCCCTATCGTTTACCACGTTTTACACAAACCGTCCTCATTCTCGTTTTTCATCGCCTTATGAATGAAATTATATTTCCGCATGATGAAATTCACAAAATCGTTTTAGCGCAACGGAGTGCCAAAATTATTTATTACTCATTCATTCATCGAAACAGTAATTAGTGTTGATTGGTTTGTGTATCGATAACACATTAATCGATTTTAGAAACAAAAATGTTTATGTGGAAATGTTATTTGTTTTAGTCATAGGAAAATCAGTTTCTTAAGCTTTGACAACGTGTCACTTTATTTAAAAAGTAACTGACCTCAAGTAATCGACATAATCGGTAATAAAATTGCTGTTCAAAAGTTTTAACTGTAGAATTTTTAACTTTTATGTTGGCAAGTTGTTGTTTATTAATTTAAATTCATTTTGTTAGTACAAAGTTTCACGTGTATTCAACAAAATAAATCAATACTCATAATCCAACTTGTATTATTAGCTCGACTATATTGTTTTTTATTTATTAAAGACAATAATTTTTGTGTTCATGATAAGTTGTCAATAAGAATAAAAATGTGGGTATTTAATAATTATGTTTATTTTTTATCTATCAGTGTATGTAATATTCCAACTACAATTTTATTTGTTAGTCTGTAATGAGCTGGGTATAGTGTGTAGTGTACATGTTCAAAAAATGTGTGTTTTTTCACAAGAGAATATTCTTTTTAAAGGTGCTTTTTCGATTCGTTCACGTGTACATTCCAAATATTTGATAATGGAAGCACAGTTCCGCGCGCGGTAACGTAATCCGGCGCGCTATACATGGCGCGGGCGGATCGTTCGACGCGCGTATTTTTAGAGTCGGCTCGTGGAAGCCTCCTGGAGTCGAGTAGCACACGTACACACTTTACCCGCGGGCACTAGCACTGCACGGCACTTACGTCGCACGGGTAGAAGTCGGTCACTCAGTCACTCGGCACTGGTTCTTGGACCGGCAGCACAGCGACGTTGGAATGTGGAGTCCGCGGCGACCGGGGCGGCTCTGACCGGCGGCGGGCGGCGCTGGCGCACGGCTCGCGCCCCCGCCTGGCGCCCCGTCCCCCTCACACCCTACTATATTTAGCACCAGTCATTTTTGTGCTGACGATTACGGGCAGCTCCGGTTTCTTGAGGGCATCCCGTGAAGCGCTCACGTCACCTGTCGGTGCAACGGCCAGTGTGCAATGAGGAAAAACCTTTTAGAACATAGCGTTGCAGTTAAATAGCCGATGGGGCGTTTTCGTGCTTTGATCTTGGAGATTGGTATCGCCGCTGCTCTTATTTTGCAGCCAACAAATGTTTACTGTTTTGGTTCAAGTAGGTTTTTTGAAGAACGACAAATAGAATATCTTCCATCGAGCGTGAGATTCTGTTGATCGAAGCTTGCATATATCCATCCATAGGTACTTATCGTGGTTATATCGTGGTATAATATTAATTGTGGTTAGCGACATTCAGGTTATATTTTATCATATACCCGATATTATATGTAGGCTATCGCTGCATCAGTAACCTTCGAAACTGGAGATCGTGCGTTGCCCGTGCTGATATTAACTTGCAGGTGTCAGTACTGCTTGAAGTATATATTTAGTGATTCGTGCCTGGAGTGTCCGTGAATAGTTCATATAGGTAGGCCAAGCCTCGGGGCCACGAGTCCTCATATCACGAATCAATTAAATGGTGGGTCTGTTAAGAGACCGTGTGGGTAGAAATCACCATTCTGGTTATTTCATTGCAAAGTTGCTTTGAAAAGTTTGAAATTCGAAAAGCGAGACAGCTGTTTACAGTTGAGAATTCAACTCATGTTTCAACGGTGATGGAATTAAAATTGGGATTATTATGGGCTCTGAGTCCTCTCAGAACGAAAACTTGTCTACCTAATTTGAGCAATAAAAATCCTTAATACCACATACGTAAAAGAAACACTTTTAAAAAAATTAAAATCAAAGAAAACGAAGGTACATCTGTGTGCTTAGAGCGGGTTTTTAACGCTCTTGATAGCGTAAAAGCTATCTCAAATTTGTATGGAGTTGGAACATTAGCCTACGTTTGCCGCTAGAGGCGCTGTTCCAACTGCATACTTGAGTTAACTTTTACGATATCGAGAACGTTAAAAAACTTGCACTAAGTATACTAAGTAGTCACGAAACGCCCGTCAATTTATGTCGCACGCCGCGCCGCCCACTACGTATCTCTTGATTCTCTCAATGGCCCTTTTTTGATTTTGCGTGGACCATAAATCGCCTTATCTTCTTCTTCTACTCTTTGAGTGTTGGGGTTGTGGATGAGAATTGAAACCACTAAACTAACAGTAGCTACACTAACTGTCTTAAAAAAATAAGGAATTTTGTTTTACCTAGAGTGCGCTAATTAAAAAACTAAAAATAATGCAAAATCGACAGTTAAGTATTTTAGTTTCTTCTATTAATTTTTTTGTAAATAGCTGGGTACGATGATCGACAATAAAGGTGAGCATAATCTTGAAACGCGGTGTAGATTTACTGGTCGTAGGGCGACTGGTGAGTTCGCACGGGTAGGTACCACCACCCTGACTATTTTCCGCCGTGGAGCAGTAATGTGTTTCGATTTGGATGGTGAGACTTAGAACAAGCCACTGTCCGCACACAATACCGTCGGTTGAAAGGAAAATATTGCGGCGGATAAGGAGCTCAGCGTGGCCAAGATTGGCCCTTTTTCTTTCGGGATTTATATTAGGTACTTGCATATGAAATTAGCGTTTTGTCGTACTGACCACTTTGATCTGATATATCTCCTCTTTGGTTAAGAATTCCAAATTCAAATTTATAAATTCATTTAGCTGGTAGGTACATATGAGTTTTGAAAACAGTCATTCTTTTTTTTCTTTTTTTTTTCGCTTATTACCGCACAATAGAAAATACGAAATATCGGTAGGTATATTTATCAGTATGAGCTCTACCGTGGCAAAACCTGCCCTAAAAGAAAATTGACTCAGAAAAAATCACTTGTGAGTATTTGGTGCACTAGCGCCGGTGTCGTTCACTACAGCTTTCTAAAATATGGCCAAACGATTACGGCAGATATATGTTGTCAGCAACTGCAAACTATGAAGGAAGAAATAGCTGCTAAACAACCGAGATTGGTCAATCGTTCTAGGCCACTGCTACTTCACGACAACGCAAGACCACACACTGCACAACAAACAACCACTAAGTTAGATGAGCTATAATTGGAATGTCTGCGACATCCATCGTACGCCGCGGACCTTGTTCCAATAGATAACCATTTTTTTCGGAATTTGGACAACTTCTTGCAAGGAAAAAATTCAAGTCTAAAACCGCCTTCAAAGAGTCTATTGATTCTCGCCCCCATGGTTTTTTTAGTAAAGGGATTAATGAACTACCTATGAGATGGCAAAAGTGCACGGATAACAACGGTGCATACTTTGATTAATTAAATATAATATATTTTACAAAAAAAAACCTTGTAATCCTCCCGTACAAAACGCCAATTTCATATGTAAGGACCTAATATTATTTTCATAATGAATAAATTTTCTTCTTTTATGTCGTTCCCTCACAGCTGAAGATCGCGATCACATGTGACGTTCCTCCATTGTGTTCGATCATGGGTGGCACGGACCGCATGGTACAGACTACCTACAACCATGTGTTTCTCTTACTAGGTCTGACCGGATCTGGCTGGTGTTCTGCCCACGGCACGTTTGCCCTCTATGCGACACATAATTATGAGCTTCTCTAATTCATATCTGGGAGACCGCATGATATGTCCGAAAAAGCTCTTATCACGTTCCTGGCAGATGGAAGAGAGCCTTTTTCGGATGTTTGGCTCCCTTAGAATGGACTCATTGGTTCTCACACTATTCGTAGTATCCTCCGCCACACCTACATTTCAGGCATCGATCTTTTTGGCATCGCGGCTTTTCATGCACCATGTCTCCGCTCCGTAGAGAAATATGGGAAATATCAGTGCCCGCACCAAGCGCACTTTGGTTTTATAGCGAATACTACGATTTTTCCAAATCTTTATAATTAAATAAATTTTACAGTTTCTTAATACGACAAAACCAGTTGCACAGTAAGAGGGTTTTGTAGTTGGAAAAATTTTTAGTATTTTTTTTACTTTAATTTAATGGAACTCACAATTTAATCTGAGATTCTTAACTTAGTTACCAATTTTACCAAAACTCTGCTGTTTTACTAAAAAATTTTTATAAAATATTAATCCATTTTACTTTCCATACAACAGATTTAAAATGATTAATAAGGGTCTGATGTTATGATTCCCTTTGCCCACCGAATAAAAGAATCATCATGATCGAGTCAGGTTAATGTTTGTTTACAAATAAATGAAGTCTTATTTTCATAGTAAATTATTTAGATAGGCAATTTATTTTAGTTCTTTATGTCTACTAGAATTTTACAAAATGAATTCAAAAGATACAAGAAACATAGAGCATACTTCAACACCTAAACGTCGTCGTCTTTCACTCCGACGAAAATGTTCAAATTTAAAAACATACATTTACAATGCACCTCATGAAGATTCTATACCTGAAATAGCTGATGAAGAAACTAATACGATACACCGATGTGAGTCACCGCGTCTACCGTGTAACCAAGTTGAATATTTGAGTGAATCTGGGAACAGTAGCGATATTCCATGTTCCCCGGGAGTTTCGAATAACTATGGCTTAAACAACATCAGTAACTGGGAATCACTAGTATCCAGTGCAAATAACAAGAGTTCTAGTCATATAATTAAGCAAGAAATTGAAAACATATCTGATGAGATGTTCTGTTCGCTGATCGAAAAATCTGTTTCTAATCAAGAAGAAGTTGTTATGAAAAATGATGATAATAATGTTAATAGTCAAGCCAATCACAATCAAATCTTCAAGCTTAACTGTGGTTCCAAAGATGAATTTGAAACTAGAAATGAACTTATGCCAATTTCTCCAATAATAAATAGTAAATCATTTACTTTTAATAAAGGAACTAATCAAAATGAAAATATCAATGCCAGTACTATTAATTATGAAGTAGATATTGAAAACTATTTTGATGAGATTAACCATACCATATGTAACTTCGATACAGTAAAATTGAATAAATCATCCCTTTTTGAAACAAAGGATTCATTTTTACTTGACATTAAAGATGACAGTATTCTAGGTCAAGAATTCAAATCGGATATTCATGATCTAGTTGAAAGAAAATTAGAAACAAAATTTAATGACAAGCAAGCAGTAATGAGTAATTTTAAAAGTTCAAACAGTTTTTATGGGCTCCCGATCTCTGCTAAAGAGCTATTTAAAACTTTTAGGAAAATAGAGAGGTTTTATGGTAATTAGCATTTTTGTTATTTTATTGACTTATATTACAATACTACATATACACTGAAGTTAGTATAGAGTTCAGTTCAGTGAAGTATTATCAGAGGAGAACCAAAGCTTGAGGTTCTGGTATCAAAGTATGGCTTAATTGCTTTGCTGCTAAATGAACTGGATTGTTACTTTTTTCTTTCATAATATTAAATGATTCATGAATGAATGATTCAGATCAAGGTTCTTCTTCAAGTGGTTACTTGAGTCCTAGATAAAAATGATTGCTGCTACTCAGTTCGAGACACCAGATGTCAAAGGTACTGTGATGCAGCTGTTCCATCTAAAAAACCAGAATGTGTACAATCCTTCATGGCAGTATATATAGGTTGTTCTGTCATACTAACTATGCAAATCCAATTGCACCAGTTATTCAAAAATTTAAAAAACTTAAAATTAGTCTATGAAGGGGATGGAATACTCATTAATAGTAAAGTTATCTGTGTTATTTTATAAGTTTGACTGTTTGTTGCTCAGTTAGAGAAATATAACTGAACAAGCTACCTTATAAGCGGGATTAACACAATAAATACTTTTTATCAATAAAATGATCAAAGTAACGGTAGGTATATCTGCTATAGTAAATATTACAGGGTGTTCGTTGGTTATCATTTTGCATCTCATATCTACAAATATTGTGTATCAGAGACACAAGCAAGCTCATTTTCAAAGAAGATGCAAATGTTTAATTTTTTCTAAAATACAAATGTAGTTTAGGTGAAACTATAACGCTTGTCTAGTATAAAATAAAAATATATTAATGAATATACATATAAGGAAAATCAGGAGAATTAGTGAACACTTATTTCAATTTTAGATTGGCAAGAGGAATGTCTGAATCTAGATGCAATAAAACATAGAAGAAATTTGATATATGCTCTACCAACTAGTGGTGGGAAGACCTTGGTGTCTGAGGTTTTAATGATGAGAGAAGTCATCAACAGGAAGAAGAATGCTCTGTTCATATTGCCCTATGTTGCTATTGTTCAGGAAAAAGTGAGTTAACGGTTTTTACTTTAGACTAGCAGACCTGGCCACACGTTGCTGTGGCTAAGGTTTTTGTTTCTAAATAAACGAGACCGGCTATGTTAATACCAAAAATTAACAAAGTAAGAATAATTTGATTTTACTGTATTGCGTTTACTACCAAATAAATTACAGCTATACTTTAGCCTCAGCAACATGTGGTGCTTATGCCATTAAATTGTAGCTTATGTGAAAGTTTGGTATTTTTAACAAAGCACCATCTATGAGATATAAATATCAGACAGTATTACAATTGCTTGTAAAAACTGATTTAAGGTGCCATCTGTTTTAGACTTATGAAACTTACAACTGATAACAATAATCAACATAAGAAATCATTTTATGGTTAATTAATAAATATTGCGACCATTAATCGAAATAAAAACCAACCTATGGCCTAAGTTGGAAAAAAACACATATTTAAAAAAAAAGATGTTAAAATCAGTTCAGTAGTTTAGGTGTTCATCGCGGACAAACAACGTGACACGTAATTTATATATATTAAGATGTATGGTACAAATCGTACGCTATATAAATGCTAAACATTAAATAACCAACCTCATTAGTGAAAAGTACTAGAGCGTGTCTTTAAATAAAAGGACAACCAGTAACAGTTAAATATCTGTTCAACTAACACCCGGTACGGCCTTGGACATTTTGAATTCATAACAAAAGTAAAAACTTTCGTTTTTAGATCTGGGCTCTGTCACCATTTGCAGTGCAGCTAGATTTCCTAATAGAAGAATATGCTGGTGGAAAAGGCAGTCTACCGCCAAAGAAACGACGCAAAAAGAACACTATTTACATTGCGACCATCGAGAAGGGTTTGGCACTTGTTAGAAGTCTCATAGAGCTGCGAAGACTGGACGAACTTGGACTTATTGTGGTAAAGCACCATTGCAAGTTTTTTGTTTATTTATTCAATATTGTGCTTAGTCTGAAAATATCTGATAAATATATATAAAGGATTTGTAAAATATAAATAAAGAAAAAGCGTAAATTGTCTACAATTTGTTAGAATGAAAAACGTAAACAATTCTTTTTTTAGGTAGACGAACTTCATCTTATTGGAGAGAAAGGACGCGGCGGTACTCTAGAGACATTATTGACCACTGTCATATTCGTTAACCGTAAGTCAATTTAGAAAGTGTTCCAATTTATACTAATATTATAAAGCTGAAGAGTCTGTTTGTTTGAACGTGCTAATCTCAGGAACTACTGATGCAATTTGAAAAATTTTTTCAGTGTTAGATAGCCCATTTATCGACGAAGGCTATAGGCTATATAACATCACGCTAAGACCAATGCAGGCGGAGCACCAATAAATAATGTTTCAAAATCGTTTTTTTCCCTTTTGAGAGCTTCCGCTGCGGAAACTGTTAAAGTTTCCCTAAAATAATGTATGAGAGAATTGTTTCCCTTTGAAAGACCTAAAAAAAAAAATTCCGCGACAACATATTATGTCTATGTGTTAAGGTTGGCTCACTATAACGTTTTTTATTCTAACCAAATTTGTTCTAAAATAAAGCATTATTTGTGAATTATTCCACGCGAACGAAGTCGCGGGCAAAAGCTAGTTTGTAATGTTACAGAGACACTTAAACGACTTTGACTGCATAATTCTTTTTTAAGGGATTTTATGACCTGGTAACTAAGACCTTTAAATCATGTCTTATTTTAATATATTTCTTAATTTTATGAAAAATGATAACATGGAGTGAAATGAAATGAAAATGATTAATTTGGGACATTAATCAACTGGGATGAAATTAAACAAAATGAGACGAGATGATATGGGATGAAATATATAATCTCAGTAAAATGGTGTTCATTTACTGAGATTTTTCAGTGGACTTTTTGGAAGATCCCCAGAAGTTACGTCCAGCGGCTTTGTTTCATTTTCCTACAATTGTGCACTTTCACAGATATTAAACATTTAACAAACCACCGTTGTTACACATTTATACCCGAAGAAACACTAAATAGACAAAATAAAACAAAATCACAGAACTTTACTCCTCGCGTTCCCGTCAAAAAGTCCTTGACTGCATAAACTACATCGTATTGCAGAGAATATACAAATAGTCGGCATGAGCGCGACGATAGGGAACTTAAGCGAAGTGGCAACGTTCCTGAAGGCGGAAGTGTACGAACGTCACTTCCGTCCGGTGGAGCTGACTGAGTACGTGAAGCTGGGGAGCACGCTGCAGAGGATGCTGTGGACAGACGAGGGCTTGGAGCTCGTACCCGATAGAGAGTTGGATTTTAATGTGAGTGTTTTTATTTATTGCTTAAATGGGTGGATGAGCTCACAGCCCACTTGGTGTTAAGTGGTTTCTCCTCCTCGCGTCGTTTTCCTCATTACTGAGGGTCGTGACTCCCCCGCTGCATCAGTTTCTTCCGTGCGGTTTCCCTCCATCTGCTGCGATCCTTAGCTTCATGAAGGGCATTGTGGAAGTTGATGTTCAGAGAAGATCGTATTTGGTCTGACCGTCTCGTGGAATTGCGTCCTCTGGGACGTTTGCTATCTACTTTTCCTGTCACCATCAGCTGTTCTAGATTGTGACTCTCTTTACGAGCAATATGTCCAAAGAATTCCAGCACCCTACGAAAGCATATAGTGGAAAGTCTAGTTTTGATATGAAGCTCTCTCAGAATAGACACGGAGCCCATATACATCCACAACGTAAATGCGCCACCCACCTTGAGATATAAGTTCTAAGGTCTCAAGTATAGTTACAACGGCTGCCCCACCATTCAAACCGAAACGCATTACTGCTTCACGGCAGAAATAGGCAGAGTGGTGGTACCCACCCGCGCGGACTCACAAGAGGTCCTACCACCAGTAATTACGCAAATTATAATTTTGCAGGTTTCATTTTTATTACACGATGTTATTCCTTCACCGTGGAAGTCAATCGTGAACATTTGTTAAGTACGTATTTCATTAGAAAAATTGGTACCCGCCTGAGATTCGAACACCGGTGCATCGCTCAACACGAATGCACCGGACGTCTTATCCTTTAGGCCACGACGAGTTCAAATGATGGGTAGTATCTTTCCAACAGTCCCCGTTGATTGTATTGTCGCATGTGTCTCAGTACTCGGCGGAGCAGCGCGCGCGCGACCCGGACGGCGTGTGCGGGCTGCTGCGCGGGGGGCGGGGCGCGCTCGTGTTCTGTCCCACGCAGAGGAGCTGCGAGAACGTCGCCGCCACTGTAGCCGCCATGTTGGAACCGTACGTACGCCTCATACACGGACTCATTACACGACCTCACAATGGACGGTGTTCAGTAACCAATATCCAAGAAATACAAGTCATTGTTCATATTGCGAATTATAACGCTTCGGTACCTATGTAGTTAGTCGAATAATTTATTTTACTTCTCAGGATCGAAAAGAAGAAACGAAATTGTGTCCTAAATTCAAATACGAGAATAATTTTTAAAGTCATACTGAGTTTACGTTTCGTTGTAAGGTTGAATCCAAAATTAATTTTGAAAATGATACTTAAACATTAAATCTTTAGTTAGAAGTCGATCGTGTTTGTAGAGAGACGACGGACGATCGCACCGAAGAACGCTTAGCTCTGGTTGAAGCTCTGAGGGCCGAGGGCTCGACCGACGCCCTGCTGCGGGCGGCGTCCTGCGGCGTCGCCTACCACCACGCGGGGCTCGCGACCGACGAGCGACACCTGTTGGAACAGGCCTTCAGGTGCGGCAGCGGAGATAAATCTTTCGTAACGTTACACACTTTGCATGACTCATTTATTAAGGGATTTTATGACCTGGTAACTAAGACTTTTAAGTCATGTCTCATTTTAATTTTAATTTTAATATTTATGAAAAATGATAATATGGAGTGAAATGAAATGAAGATGACTAATTTGAGACATTAATCAACTGGGATGAAATTAAATGAAATGATACGGGATGAAATATAATCTCAGTAAAATGGTGGTCGTTTACTGAGATTTATTCAGTGGACTTTTTGGAGGATCCCGAGAAGTTACGTCCGGCGGCTTTGTTTCATTTTTCCACGTTTGTGCACTTTCACAGATATTCAACAGTTAATAAATCACCGTTATTACATATTGAAACCTGAAGAAAAACTAAATATACAAAATAAAACAAATCATCAACTTCAATCCTCGCGTTCCGGCCAAAAAGTCCCTTTGCGTGACTCATGGTGTGCGCGGCGCAGGTCGGGGGTGCTGTCCACCATATGCTGCACGTCGACCCTGGCGGCCGGCGTCAACCTGCCGGCGGCGCGCGTGCTGCTGCGGGGCGCGGCGGGCGCGCGGGGGGGGCCGCCCGCGCTCTCCGCCGCCGCCTACCGACAGATGGCGGGCCGGGCGGGCAGGGCGGGGCTCGCCGCCGCCGGTCAGTGTCTCCCTTATGCCGGGCTACATTAGCGGGCTACGGCGAATATTCGTGCTATCGCGATCAATGTGGTTGAGTAGATCGTTGTAGCGCGTAGTATTCAGGCGAGGGCGATGTACTATCGGGGTACTGGCGGTAAACTGCCGCGTATCAAAGGGATTTGTCGCGTCAATACTCGCTTGGTGGGCTACACCTACGTCACTTCAGTGTTGTCTATACTTTAATGCGGCCGTAACGTGCTTGTTTTCTTTTACACCATGGAGTGGAGTAACAAAAATGTGTTGGAATTTGTTCAATCGTATTTAAATTGCGTCTCTGCTGCACAGCACACCACAACACAACCCGGCACGATGTATCGCGTCAACGCCAACCAAATCGGTCATCGTTCTCGTCAAACCCGTCACTTGCGACGAAGGGCTCGTCGAGTAAATTAACCCCCAGACACTGAGTTTCTCGCCGGTTCTTCTCAGTGGGTCGCATTTCCGATCCGGTGGTAGATTCTGCGAAGTACGGCTCTTGCTAGGGTTCGTGTTAGCAACATCGTCAGGTTTGAGCCCCGTGAGCTCACCTACTAGTTAAATTTATGCCGATAAGGTTTGTGTAGACCATCAGCTTAGGTAGGAAAAAAAAGCGACACAAATCTAAGTCCGCCGTAATGTGAACAAGAACATTGCGTGTGCCCGTACACGATGTTATTAGTGCGCCAACGCGGCACCAATCTTCGTCCGCTAATGTAGCCCCAGCATTAGTGATGACGAATGCCGATGTTTTCAGGCGAAAGCATACTAATATGCAGCCCCCAGCAGTGGGAGCATTTGAAGCCAGTACTGGAAGCGGGAGTGGCCCCGGTGACCAGCGTCCTGCGACCCTCGCTAGAGAGCTTGATACTGAGCGCCGTGACTCTACAGCTAGCGGACACTGGCCCTGAGCTGAAGAGACTACTGGACTCCACGTTCATGGCTGTCCCGAAAGCTGCTGAAAGGTGACGTAACGTTCGATCTGATGAGCTCTCAAACTGATGTTTCTAGGTACAAGAGCACCAGTTAGCGCGTTAATTACTGGTGGTAGGACCTCTTGTGAGTTGGCACGGGTAGGTACCACCACCCTGCCTATTTCTGCCGTGAAGCAGTAATGCGTTTCGGTTTGAAGGGTGGGGCAGCCGTTGTAACTATACTTGAGACCTTAGAACTTGTATCTCAAGGTGGGTGGCGCACTTACGTTGTAGATGTTCATGGGCTCCAGTAACTACTTAACACCAGGTGGGCTGTGAGCTCGTCCATCCATCTAAGCAATAAAAAAAAAAAAAAAAATGTTGTAGCGCGGCCGCCGACACGAGGGCGGCGTGTCAGGAGGTGCTGCGCTCCCTCACACGTGCCGGAGTCCTGGACGTTAAGGGCCAAAGGAAACTAAACCAGGACAATGATGATGAGGAGCTATACAACTCTCAGTTCGTCGTCAGCAGACTCGGACAAGCCGCTGTCAAAGGTACCGTCGCCAGGCGTGCGGCCCAGGCCCAATTGTCGAGACAAAATTCCTAGAATCGTCGAGAACATTCCTCACAAGTCGAGTACATCTGACGTGTGTTTCCGCTATCTGACAACAGATGGCGTTGTACTTCCCGAGCGTTCTAGGTGCTATTAGATTCTTCGATATTCGTTCGGCTATTCGGCGATCGATGGCGTTACTCTTACCGGCGTAACAGTAATATAGTAGTAATATATATGTCTCTGTACGTGACCTCCACGTGTGGGCGGCAGGGTGCCTGTCGGTGGAGGCGGCGCGGCGGCTGGTGGCGGAGCTGCGTCGTGCGGCGCGCGGGCTGGTGCTGTGCGGGCCGCTGCACCTGCTGTACCTGGCGGCGCCGCACGACGACCCCGTGCGGCCCGACCCGAGACACTTTTACTCGCTGGTCAGCTTTTTTCTTCTTTTGAAGTGAAACTTCTTTAGAATCGTTGTGATTTCAAACTCGATGAAACGAAATGAAACGAAACGAAAAAATAAGTGTGCCGCGATTGGCTTGCCGAAGCGGCTCCGAGCGGCGCCGACAAATCACGAAGCGCTCCACACGGTCTCGCGTCCCCGACTAGTTCAGTGTGTTTTTGACGTCCGTGCACGCTGTCGTGTTACTGTAGCCCATAGACATCTACAACGTAATTGCGCCACCCACCTTGAGATATAAGTTCTAAGGTCGCAAGTATAGTTACAACGGTTGCCCCACCCTTCAAACCGAAACGCATTACTGCTTCACGGCAGCAATAGGCAGGGTGGTGGTACCTACCCGCGCGTACTCACAACAGGTCTTACCACCAGCTTAGCAGCTCGGACTCCCGCGCGTAGCTGCATGCAATATATCGTTTGAATGTTTTATTGTCATTGTCAGTACTGCGAACTGGACGACGAGGGCCTGCAGACAGCTAAGGCGCTGGGCATCAACGAGACGAACGCGATCCGCATGATGACCGGGAGACCCATGGCTGTTAGTACTCGCATTCATTTAACTAAACATCTGTATTTGTTAGTTCTTTTTAGTTAACACAAATATTGAGATCTACGAGCTCATGCCAAAAAAATATTTTTTTTTAAAATGGGGTATTATATTCAGGTTAAGCCAGTGAAACGGTTGATCAACCACTTTGATAAAGCGGCACGACACGAGAACCCTCTCATCGTGGCCGCCGGTAACTACATTCCCGATCCTGCGGACAGAATGGAAAGCAGTCGACGTCGCTCAAAACACGTCATCTCGGATCCTCCCGATCCACTAACGGTGCTTCTAGGTACTTCAAGCACCGGTCACCGTTCTCGTCGAACCCGTCGCTTGCGACGAAGGGCTCGACGAGTAAATTAACTCTCAGACACAGCCCACTGAGTTTCTCGCCGGATCTTCTCAGTGGGTCGCGTTTCCGATCCGGTGGTAGATTCTGCGAAGCACGGCTCTTGCTAGGCTTCGTGTTAGCAACGTCATCAGGTTTGAGCCCCGTAAGCTCACCTACAAAAGTTAGGGTTACGCTGAAATAGCCTCTCAAGGCTCTCAGCTTAGGTCAAACTTGTTTCTTTATTTCGTCTTAATCTATGTAACTAAAATATAATCGTCTTGCTTCTTCGGAGTTACACGGCGTCGGTCTGCCGTCGCGTCCGGCCACTACCATCTCGCTTAAGAAATAAAACTATGTGTTCCACATTCATTCGCCGTCTTTCTTACTTCCTACCACGATATCTCTTATCTCTCTCACTCAGTCATGCTCCATGTCTGTCATTCATCGATATCGCTCCGTTTCGTTCCTACATTTATTAACTTTATTGCCCTTGTAGGTAGAACAAACATACGGCCCACCTGATGGTGAGCGGTTACCGTCGCCCATGGACTTCAGCAATGCCATGGGCAGAGCCAAGCCGTTGCCTACAAAGTTCATTGTTGATTGTAACCACCAACAGTGCAGTGTATACACCAATAGTGTGCACACTATAGTGCACATGTGTATAGTACAATATGTATGATTTGACGTGCAACCTAACCCATGCATCAGCCCGATTCCGATCCGGTAGTAGATTCATTCGCGAAGCACTTGGTCTTGAGTTGTTAGGTCTCCTTTGGAGGCGCTCGGGCAGCTTAGCTCGGTTAGCGAATCCCACCCCTCCTCGCGGAGTTTTTGCTCGCCCACCTGTCGTGGTGAAACTGGAAAGGCCTCTGGGCCACCAGTAATCCCGCTATCACAAGAAAAACATGAAAAAGGGAACTGTACTAATAATGGTAATGGCGGTAAAGTTAAAGGCAAAGGCGCAACGTTCATAGTGCCACCGAAGACGCCTGCAAAATAGAACCGATATTCTGATTATTCTGAGTTATTTAAGGCTATGAAATTTATTTGCATGAAAATTTTACATTATTACACATTTACGTTATCACATGATATTAAAAGCTCATTGAGCAAGGTTATTACGTTATTTATATTATAAATAGTTATTTTTTTATTTTCTTATTTAGACACACCCAACAGTAATACACACAAAACATTCAAACTTAAAATTAATATGTATAAAATTAAGTACTGGTATGTAAGCCAGTTACAGGCATGTACAGCAATCTCTTATAACACACTATGACATGTTACAGCAATTTTTAGTTATGTGATTTTAATTATTATCCGCTTGTTTTACTACCAATCGTTCCGACGATGCGTAGTGGCCCGGGCCGCACGTGTAGCGTTTGACTAGTGTCGCTTGTGCCCGCCAGTCCGTGCCGTCGCTGGTCGTGAGCCGGTTCTACATGGCGCTGATGCTGCGCGATCTCTGGCGACACATGCCGCTGCACGCCGTGGCCGACAAGTGCGTGCTCTTTATCACTCTCTAGGTCAAACTGAAATAAGGTATTTAGGTATTTTTGTATTCAAGAAATATTTATCATATTTATAGCTCAAGGTTAATCAACTGTATCTGTCACATGCAGGTCACTTCTGATGGTTAGTCATTAATTCGTCAGAGACCGTGACGTCACAGTGAACACGCTAGGCGCGACGCTGCTTGAGTTGCGTCCGTCCGCCATCTCGCAGCAGGAAGTCAAGACGACTTTGCTGTCTCAAAAACATGATGACCGCACATTTGGTGGTGGATAACTAAATGCAACTTAGTGATTTCTACTGCCACATGCGCACTCCACGGCGGGGCCGCGTGCGTGGTGCGAGGGGGAGGGGGCGTGCGGGCTGCGAGGGGGAGGGGGCGTGCGGGGCTGCGAGGGGGAGGGGGCGCGCGAGGCGAATACTTATATTACTCGAACTCGAGTTAAATTTTTGACAGCTCGAGTTACGAGTGACTCGAGTCGACTCGAATTACGAGTTACTCAAGTTGATTCGTACCACTCGAGTGGTTTATACTGAGCCGAGTGAGAAATTCAAGTTGTGACAGTGACTGATTATGCCAGTGCTGTATAAATTAGCTATGAAATGTTTATGCATCCCAGCGACTTCTGTTTCTTCAGAACTAGTTTTTTTTAAGCTGCGCTGATATGTGATCAAAGAAGAAACCATTTGGAAGGGAAAAAAAATTTAAGCAAATAAAGTATGTAGGTGTTGTTGTGTAGTGTAATTATAATAAAATATTATAAAATAAATAAATACATGTGAGTCACCCACACCTTGTTAGCGCAATAAGAGAGGCGATACAAACGCGTTAGCGCAGGCGTCAGCTCAGGGGCACACGTTTTTAGAACCACCGTAGGGATGCCGTCTGGCCCACTCGACTTATGGACGTCCAGGAGTCTGAGTTCCCGCCTGACTGCACACTGTGTAAAGCAGATCTCCGGCAGGGAACTATCACATCGGGGGATGTTCGGTGGTGTGGCACCCCCGTCGTCCACAGTCGAGTTCGAGGCGAAGAGTTTGACCAGAAGGTCAGCCTTCTCTTTCGCACTATGGGCCAGACTGTCATCGGACTTGCGTAGTGGTGGGAGACTAGACCTGCAAAAGTTTCCTTCTGCAGCTTTGGCGAGCGACCAAAAAGCACGGCTCCCAGAGGGATAGCTCTTCAGTCGCTCGCCAATTCTAGCAACGTGCTCAGATTTCGCCCTGGCAATAACCTTCTTGTAGGACCTGGAAGCGGCGCTATATTTCCGCCTTTCCTCTGAGATGTTAGGATCCCGACGTCTCCTGGCATCATCCTATGCAACGTATGCGGACCGCCTGAGGTGTGCAGCATCCCTGCTGGCATTGTTATACCAGGGTCTGCTGCGATCCCCAACGGGCACTTCAGAGGAGGGGATAAACAATTCCATCCCCTGGAGCATCACGTCTTTAAGACGGTCGGCACAGACGTCAGGATCAGCAGAGGAAAAGGAGAACCGCCCCCATGGGTAGGATGCGTAAAACTCACGCAATCCATCCCAATCTGCTGACAAATACTGCCAAACTCTTCGATACCTGGTCGTCGTTCGACGACTAGAACGAGAGAGTGGTGTGGCAGCACGGATAAGGCAGTGATCAGACGATCCAAGTGGAGCGTCGACCACCACACTGTATGCAGCTGGATCGGTGGTCAGCAGAAGGTCCAACAGAGAAGGCTCGTGCCCTTCAATATCTGGGAGTTATTACAGCAATTTCAGTTAAATTTTTATCTCATTAAAAATATATTATATCTGTTCTTTTGTTAGTTTATTTAAGTTTTATTTAAGTTCATTTTAAAGCTTGTTTATTATTACCTAAATTGTGTAATAATAAAACTGTTCATATTTGGATCTCATGAAAGTTCCTTGTTAGAATAAATTAAATTGGATTAGAACTTATTAGTAGTAGATTATAATATTTCAATTTGACTGATAGTTCTGTTGATATAGGAGGTTTCTTGATTATTTATGAGAGTTTTAGTTTGAAGGAAAATTCTTGTTTTTTACATTATTGCGAAAATGAATACACATTTTCTATGTAAAATAAATATTGTTTTATTCGTTTTAAAAATTTTGTCACTCGAGTCTTGTATTCCGTGTGACTCGGTCAATAAAAATTACTCGAGTGGCATCCGAGTGAGAAAGTTACCAGTGCCGAGTGACTCGAGTGGAAAAAAATCACTCAAGTCCCATCAATGCGCGGTGCAGGTACCTGGTGGGGCGGGGCCGCGTGCAGTGGCTGCTGACGGCGGGGTGCGCGGGGGCGGGGGGCGCGGCGGCGGCGTGCGAGGCGCTGGGGGCGGCGCCCTTCGCCGCGCTGCTGCAGCCGCTGGCGCTGGCGCTCAGGACGTGCGCTCATCCGCAACTACACCTGCTCATGGAACTGCCTGCCGTGAAAAAAGTACGTTTTAATATTCTTGGATGGAATTGTAAGAACCACGTTCATACGCGAATTTATACAATTTTAACTACATCATATACATAGGATGGGTAAGAACGGAACGTATGAAGAGAGTGTGGAACGAAGCGTTAAGGTGTATAAGTGAGTGAAAACGGTAAGAAAAGGAAAAGAGAATGACAGATAAAAGAAAGATGGCGAAGAGGATTGAATGAGCAAGGTGTAAAAATGTGTCAGTTAATTTTTAATTATTATAATAAATAAAGATTTTGGAAAATAATAGTAAAAGTGCAATAGTGGATAGTGTTATTTATGCGCCACGATTACAATTCTACATACATCCAACACAAATATACATTTTGTCGCCACGGTCTAGAAAATACAAGAGACCGAGATAAATCATTTTACCCTCATCTAAATTATGAAAAAACAGTTTTTGTGTACAGTTCATTGAATTTTACTTGAATAACACGAACTATAGGCAGTAGTTTCTTTTAGATTTAACTGAAAATGTTGCACATAAAATATAACTTTATTGTGTTTTAAACTAATGTTTCGATCTAAAACGAAAACTCACCGTAAAATTTTATTAAATCTAAGTTATTTATCCAGTTCATTTCGCGACCATAACTGATCAAACCGAAGACAGTAATAAGTAGTAATAAATGTGCTCATTATCTGACCGTCTAGACCAGCCTTTCTCAAACTGGGCGATATCGCCCCCTCGTAGGCGCCGCAGGCCTAAAGAGGGGCGGTAAGAGACCCAAAAAAAAGGGGCGTTGTGTAGAGGCTTGGAAGCGATTTGTAATTTCATCTAGGAGGACTCTTAGACAGCGACTGAGCTCTCGCTATAGTGGTTTTTTGGTAGGTGAAAAAATGGAGGACGCTAATAAATAATTTATTCTCAAAGTGGGCAGTAGACAAAATAAGTTTGGGAACCCCTGGTCTAGACAGTATATTTAAAATTAATTATTATTTGTGTTCACGACCAGGCCCGTGCGCTGCAGCTGATGCGTGCGGGGTACAAGAGAATAGAAGACGTCGCTAAAGCTTCTCCAGAAAATTTGACCTCCTCCATCAGTCATCTGTCCAGGACCGCCGCCACGCACCTCATCAGTGCTGCCAGGGTCCGTCACTGTATTAACCAATTGAATATGCAATTTCGAAAAGGGCACATGTCGCATTTTTTGTCAAATACGTTTTTTCATATACATGTGGTTTTTAGGCCTACCTACACCAATTTTATAATAATTTTCAGTAATTTTCAATTGCTAATTAACACTAAAATATATCTCAAAAGTTAATATTTTAAATTTTACACTGCTTTAGAAAATAATCAGCTTTTTTTCATTTCCTGAACATTTTACATTTTCAGAGATGTGCCCTTTTCGAAATTGCATATTCAATTGTTTCACATTTGGGGTTATATACGACAAACGGAAAGATCTTCCACCGAGCGGGTGATATTTGCTCGGCAGACCGACGGTCCAAATGTTGTTGTTCGGAACTTGTATATATGCGCTTTATCTTGAAAATGTCGTAAGCGAGATTCAGGCATCTGTCAATTATCTTGCGTTGTATGATGGCTACCCGCCACACACACATTCGCCGTGCTCATTAAAATTAATTAGTGGTGCCACAGTAGTCGAAATTCGGCTATAATTAGTTGAAATTATAAGCTTGAACATTATTATGGTTTTATTGTCAAAGACTCTTCGATCATTACGGGAATACCTAATGGATTTCGCCAAAATAATATAATTAAGGAAAAACAATAATACCTAATCTATTCTCAATTTGACCACATACTGAATTAAGGGCGCGTTCTGAAGTGTCCCGTCGCGTTTTAATCTCCGTAATTCATTAATGTTATGAAATAAAATTTATTTTAACGACATCCCGTGGCGGGTCTCGTCCTTGTACTTACTGCACGCCGACACCAGCAAGGGACCCGGCAGGGTTGGACTCGGTGTGACGAGGCTAGTTGTCTCAACCAACAAATATACTTGTACAATACAATACCACCTTGAGATATAAGTTCTATGGGCTCATTATAGTTACAACGGCTGCCCCACCCTTCAAACCGAAACGCATTACTGCTTCACGGCAGAAATAGGCAGGGCGGTGGTTAATTCAGCAGCATTTCCATTAAATTTCGATATTATTTTTAGATGATGCTCATAGAAAAAGTTGAGAATCTTCGTGCCGAAGCGGAAGATGTGATGCAGGAACTGAATTTATGAGAGCGGACCGCGGACCGCGCCGGGAGAGTCGCGGACTAGATGCTGTATGCGTCTGAAGTTAAGAGTGACAATAACAGCGGCTACGAATATATCACAGACATCATTATTGTGATTCAGATTGGACAGTAGAAATATATCATTTAACTGTGGTTACGATGTACCTATATAAAGACCGGACGATATCCTTCGATGATTTGTTTGTGTATCCAGCTATACTGGGTCTGGACGCAGTGTGATGTCACTGTTGATGATACTGTTGTTGTAAACTAGTTGATTATTATTTAAAAATGAGTTTAAGAATTAATTTGATAATATAATAATATGATGTGATATACATAATATTACTTAGTAAAATTGTTTTGATAAACATTGTGTTGTCATTATGATGGTAGTTTTGAAGCCGGACCTATCTTAAAAATTCTTTTACTAATCAACAGCTACACTATCTGGAACATAGTTTTGATAAAGGCCACAAATATGTAGTGAGAAGTCAGTTTGAAAACCGTGAGTTTCCCAGCATCCCACGGTACCAGCTAGCAAACACAGCCAGAATGTACTGAAAGCAACATAACAAGATATCATTTAAATATTTTAAATCATATTTATTACACTCGCAACCTATCCTGAAGACAAACTCCCCGCGGTACAGGACAGCTTGGGTCGTTGACTCCGCTCGTGAGCTCAATGTTAACTAAAGTAAATTAACTGTTATTGGATCTACCGTCACTAACATTAATTCATACCCGTTTACGCTGATCCCCTAGGTTACTAGCTTATGTAGGGAAAAAAACCACTAAAATTGCTTTCTGGAAAGGAACACCGCCGCATAGCAAATGTTATTTTTGCTAAAATAAGGCTTGTAAGAATTTGCATTGGCACTCTTTCGAGTTAAAACGAAGTACGGTTACTGTTGGTACAGTTACGACCAGGTCTCCTTAGCAAGTCGTAGGTGAGCACGCGTCCTAACGAGGCGACTCTGGACGTGCAGATCCAGAGACACTCAACCCAATGCATCCAGGGTCACGATCCTCAGCTATGAGACAAAGATTGAGGAGGAAGAGGAGCGGGTTTGGTAAATGACAAAAAACATTAATTCATAATTTTATTATCGTCTCTTATAAAGACAAGGTTTAAGCGTCAAAGCGGGTAGTTTGGATTTCTTCACGGGCGCGTCTCGTATTTTCGTGAACTCCATGAAGTAGAAGACGGTGTGACTCTTGTCCAGTTTAATTAGTTTGAATCCGATCCGCTCTACTGCTTTAGTAAAGTCCTCAACTTTTTCAAAACGACTCTCAACTTCTGCTATTAGAAGATGGCCTCTGTAAAAATAATATTGGCATGGATGGCATTATTAACAATGCTTATTTCAGTTACCTCAAATTAGTACAAACACACATAATTACATTAAGATGAAACATTATTGTATTCTCTTAAACAAATATCAGAATATAGTTATGCGAAACTGCAGATAGCTGTTGTCTCTTATAGTACTATTTTTTTTTTTTTTTTATAAAGAATTTCGCTCCAACGCCTTTGGCATTGATTTTGCCAATGTCAAAAAATATACAAAAATTACAGGTGCTTAGAGAGGAAAAAAAATACTAAATCTAAATACAAATAAATTTGGTCACTTTTTCCATACGTGAATCTGTTATTTTAAGAGCAGCACAAACAACTATATGTTAGACTAACTACTTTAAATACCTAGTCAGGTCATAAATTCTGTCACATGTTTAATGTAAAATAATTGAAACAAGTTTATTCATTACTAAAGAGCATATTCTTATCTGAAGGGTAGGCAACGCACTGGCGTAAACGCTGGTGACCGTGGGCGGCGGTGAATCACTTACCATCAGGTGACCCGTCTTGCTCGTTTGCCTCTTAGTTGTTATAAAAAAAAAAAAAATACTAGCGACCCGCCCTCGCTTCGCTTCGGAAACATTAAAACACACATGAAACCAAAAAAAAAAAAAAAAAACATTAAAAAAAGTAGCCTATGTTCATCAGGGACAATGTCGGCTTCTAATGGAAAAAGAATTTTTCAAATCGGTCCAGTAGTTTCGGAGCCTATTCGAAACAAACAAACAAACAAATCTTTCCTCTTTATAATATTAGTATAGATGTTTATTCATTCATATACCAAAATGAACTTAACAAAACATATTCTTATGACACTAAAGTTTATTCAAAATGACCTCCGTGATTTCGAATACAGGCCTTCAATCTGTGCGGCCAGTCGTCTATCGCAGCACGAACGAGGTCCATGTCAATATCGGCGGCTGCCTTAATCAAGGATGTCTTGAGTGACTCCAAATTGGGATGAGGCTTTGAGCACGCCTTTTCCTCCAAGTGTTGCCATATCTTATAATCTAACGGATTCAAATCTGGACTGGAGGAGGGCCAGTCTTCGTGCCGGATGAAGTCGATTTCACGCGCCGCCAGCCAGTCTTGTGTGCTCTTCGCTCTATGAGCTGGCGCCGAATCTTGTTGGAATACCCAGTGTTTGTTATTGAACATGGTATGAGAAACAGGTTCCACAAGTTTCGTCAGGACTGTATTTTGATACACAACTGCATTCGTTTTTACACCTTTCTCACAAAAATTTACCTCTGTTAAGCCCCAATAAGAAACTCCCAACCATACCATGAGCGAGGATGGAAAATGACCTCGTTGGACACGCGGAATACGGTAGCTCGCTTCTTCACTACTGTGTGCGTACACCTTATCATTTTGTTTGTTGTAGCTCTCTTCTACGGTAAAAAAATTTTCATCCGAAAAAAGAATTTCCCGATATTTTTTTCCCGCGTACCGCTTCAACAAAACGCGGCATCTCTTCAGTCTCAGGTCCATTAGACGAGCATTCAAACGATGTCCTGTTTTTCTTCGATATGCCCGAAGCCCTAAGCCCTTCATTTAACACCCTTTTCACCGTGGTTCTGCTTAACCCCATCTGAAGGGCCAACAGTTTCTGCTTACGTTTGGGATTTCTTTGAATTCGCGCCTTCACGGCTTTTATCACTGCTGGAGTCCTAACAGACCGAGGGCGACCACTTCTTGACCTGTCATCTACACTAGAGTCTTCATTGTATCGTTTGATGGTACGATAAATGAATCTTTTGGTTATATTCAAATTTTTCAGTATGTAAAAAATTTGAATTGGCGCGTAACCGCAACGATGCAACGCAATAACTGCAACACGGTCTTCTTTAAGCGTCCACTCCATATTTAAAAATGAGTAAAATTCTAAAAGTATACATTTTTATATTCATGAACAATTCGAAATTCGAATTCAATAAACTTTTTTGTGGCCAGCAAAGTTTTTACTGTGTGACAATACTTATGACCTGACTAGGTATTATTAGCAGATAAAAATGTACACAGAATATTTACATGTTTAGAATAGACTAAAATTAGTAAAGAATTAATATTAATAGGCCGGGGACTGTCATTTGGAAGGATATCATAAAGAGGGGATACGATATTGGGGCAGTCGAAGAAAATGTGATCCAGGGTACCCTCATCTCATCCACACTCACAAAGAGAATGGTCACGGACTCTTATTTTGCCAAGAAAAACAGCGGAGCAGACATGGCTAAGTCTAAGACGGATTATTGCTGAGACAATTTTTTTAGGGAGATGGCAGTGGGAGGAAAACCAAGGCTTAGAGGGCAGGGTCGATTGCAAGTTACCATAATGCTTACCTACTGACTGACGAGAAATCTGCTGGTTTCCATTCCAAGATTGAAGCATATCAGGTTTTGCCAGGGAATGTAAAGCTCGAGGAAAATTTTTGTTATACTTCCTAAAATACTTACCCAATTTTCAATATTCTACTAGCTTCGATCAAGTACTGAGTGAGTTCAGTGCCCATTAGTGCCAAAGAATAGACTGCAACATCCATGGACGCTGCCAGTAGTGGGGTGTGTGCTATGTTACACACTTCTACACTTGGTGTAGTGGCTACCAAATCGAAGGACCGAACTGGATGGGGTACACGATGTGACAGCGTAGCTTCTCCACAACCCATATCAGCTATTTTATGTGTTTTAGGCCTGTTGCAGTAATAATTAAGTCATTCCAAAATTTACTGATTTGTAAAATAATTTTTAGCTTAAACATCCTTTAGATTTTAGATGTACCCAATTTAGTAAAACTTCAAGCAATCTAAATGTTTTAAACAATTTTTATAATCAGTTCATATTAACTTTGTTGAGCTGTATGTAATTTTACTATGTATCTGTTAAATTAAGCTGAGAGAAATTATTACTCAGATAGTTTTCAACAACAGTATAAAGTTGTACTACATCTTAATGAAGAACAAAATATCTAGAAAAGCATCAAATTTTACAATTCATTTGTTTTGCTGTGGTTACATTTCAAAATGCCTTTAAACGGAAAAATAGGCACATCGTGATGACATTTGTGATAAAGTTTTTCATATAATAGACTTACATTTTCTGAATCCTCTTTACAATTAGGTCTAATGGATTGATGGGCCATTTCTTGAGTTGTTGCTGGTAACCTTCATGGTAAGTTTTGAAGGCAGCGGGATCACTCTGGAATAATTGATGTGCTTCTGTACCTGATGATGTGTATAGTTTTTCATTGAGGTACCTGAATTGTGCAGCTGAAATAATAAAAGCTTTCATAAGGAATTTATATAGACATTATAGTTGAAAAATAAGCTGTCATGTCCATAATTCATAAATACTATTGCTTATTCTTAATGCCTAAGTATTTCTACAATATAGTTGCTAACTGGACAAAACAATCAGTGAATATTCACTGATTTTTTTTTTCTAGTTAGTATATATATACTGACAGAACTGATATCTAGTGACAGAGTATAAGTAATTAAATGTTCAAAGGTTTACACTAGGTAAGACTAAATAAAAGCAGGTAAACTAAGCACAACATCAAATATAAAAAAAAAAATTATTTACTGTCCAGTTATAACCTTTTAATCTTTCAAGCATTCTCTCCCTCAACTTGTTTCCGTTTCTCACGTTAGCAGTAAAAGGACTTCTCAATGAGTTTTCTTGTAACATCTTTCTTAGTTTTTCTTTTTTAAAATCAATTTTAACATAATTTGATGCTTCTAATTTATTTATATTTTCATCCTTGTTTGTTTTAAGGTGTTTTGCTTTCTTTCCTTTGCTTTCTTTAAATAAAATATCTTCTTGATCATCATTCTGTAATTGTTCATTTAACTTTTTCCTTTTTTCATTTATAAGTACTTCATCTACTATGTCTCCATTGAGGTCAGAAACTTCAACATAGTCATCTGGTTGCGAGTTATTTATACTTTTACGTTTTTTTGTTCTGGTTTTTGTAGTCTTTTTTAATGTACTATCAGTAACACTTGTGTCTATGGAATGTTTTTGTGTACTGTCACTCTCTTTATTTACTTCATTAGATTTATTAATTTTTGATTTTTGAAACTTAACATTTTTATTTTTTATTTTATTAACATTTTTATTTTCTATATTTTTGTGATGTTGATAATTATTTTTACTGTTAGATTTAGTGATATTCGATTTCAGTAAGCTGACAAAATTATTCTTTTTATTTGTATTTCCATCTTCATTTATTATTTTGTTACTATTCTCATTCTTGTTTTTACTTTTCTGGTTTTTTATCTGATTGATTTTTTTGTACTTTGTGTTTAAATTGACTTTATTTGCACTTTTTGGAAACTGCTTGGTGTTGGTTAATTGAATATTTATTGGAGTTTCAGTTTTCAGTATTAAGTTTTGTGATTTTGCCTGAAATAAATAAGTAAACATGATATGTATTAACCAGAACTTTGCCAATTTATTTTGTGTCATTATTGTTAAAAGATTAACATTTATTTTATTGTTTTTATAAAAATAAAGTAAATCTTCATACTCAACAAGATAAATAGATACATTTATAGTTATTGTTAGTTCTTCTTCTATAACGTGTCACTCTTGACAGAGTGGTCGTGATCGTCATGTAGTATTGGAGGAAACAATATCCTCCAACATAATTTTATATAAAGGCAGCAAACATGCTTTGGGTTTTACTTTAATATTCATGAAATAAATCGCACCTTGACGGTTTTCCTACTGAATTTAATATTTGATTGGGGCACATAACTATCCCATTCCGGTATTTTGAACATTTTAATTATAATTCAAGTCTATTAAGAATACAGTATTTTCTTCTTCAGTCCAAACATTTGCTAGATACACACTAAATGCTCTCCGAAGATGTTTTAATGAATCAAGTTTTATTTTATTTAGGTTATGTTTTCTTCTAATTTATCCGTCGTGGTAGATGTCAATTTGACATTTTTTAGTTACGTTTGACAGTTGACAATGGTCTTTTTATTGACGATGTCAAAATCAGTTTTGTTCAAGACTGTTTTCAGTTCCCTGCATGTTTCCCGTCTCTAGCAATTAACTTTTATTTTTGTTTGTAACGAATTGATATCTAGATCTAGATAGCTTGAAAAGCTTAAAATGAAAATTCATATAACATAAAACAATAAATAACTTTTATAAGGAACTTCATAAATTACCTAAAGTACCTGCTTTTTCACGTTGTGATTTTATATAAATGAGTCGACTATTATCAAAGCCGGCAATGTGACTTTTGAACAATTATTGGTAAATCAGAAAAACGAATTATTGACTTTGTATTCCATTGGCAGTCACAAAACTCTTCTGAACGACATCTTAGATAAATAACAGGTTAAGTATTAACCTTTATTTAATGCAGGTTTTGAACCGTATTCTTTGAAGGAGACGATTTTATTCAAATAAATCTGTATTGACATATCAATAACATTTTTTTGTCCAAATGCACAGATTGCCACCTTTGATAATAGACGACTCAAATGACGTAGACTAACAGGTCCATTCTAGTTAATATCACTATTATTTTTTAAAGGTCATTTTCGTTGTTCGAAGTTCTTTGTAACTGGCTGCCATTGATTCCCAGGATGTTAAAAAGCTGTAGATTAAATAAAATATATAAGATTTTCTTTAGGTTCCTGTTTCGTAATTGATTAATCCCTTTATTTCTGGATCTACTCATTAACGCGCGAAATTTTTATCGATTTGGTGGAAATGGGTCATTAATAAAGGTAATATAATGTGAAACCATAATAAGAGTTTTTTTGTTCTTTGATATCTGATGGGCATCGGCTTCCACTATTCAGCTTATCGTTATTTATCTTTCTATCTTGTTTTCCTCATCGTTTATTCTTCAAGTTAAATTTTCCAGAAAACGATTGAATGAATGAAGTCGCACTTCCCAGAACGCAGCATTTTAATGAGTACCTAGGTTTGAAGAGTGGGACAGGTGTAAACTACAAAATTGAGATTTACTAGACCTCATGTTTCAAGATGAAGGGAATTCTTGGCAATGAACCCATAGATTAACGCATAATTGAGATTTCAACCTCATATCTTCATGGTGAGTGCATTGATACTAAGAAGTTTGTTCTTCGGTAGCCACTTAATGTGCACCGTAAGCCCGTCTGCTTATTAACAAAAATTCAGAACTTTAAGCGTAGGTACTGCCACGGACTATGGACGAATGGTGAATAGTAAGATAAGATAGGCTTAGCGAAATCTGTTATATACATATAACCGTCTGATTAATCTACGCCAGCGCCAAGCCACTTTCAGCAGGTCTGCATGTCTTCCGCAATATATACATTAAAAGTGAAGTCCTGATTTCCCCCTACATGTCTAAAAGCTATGACGCGCATGTCCGACACAAGACATGCGCAAAGAATTAGTGGTATCGCTCTCAATGCGCGTGTATCATATTTACAAAATATTAACCAATCCAGAAATTAACATATGAAACATCAGTATTACATGCAGGAATAACATACGAATTTTATTAGTATTATGTAGTGTAGCGAGTGTATTGAATGTTTTGATAACCTTTAATATTTAAATGATTGCTTGATTAATGTATGCAGCGTGAGAAAATATCCATGTGAGTGATTTTCTATGTACTTTAGTCTTATAATACATAGGTTTTGAACACGATTTTTAACAGCGACCTATATGATATGTTTTTATTATGAAAATGCGATACATTTTTTAAGTATATACATACATACATATTAAATTGGATATTCCAAGCAGAAATTAATTCTATTTTTTTTGACTTCAAAAGCAAATGAGTTTGGTGACAACTCTAAGTGGTTTCAGCACTCATGGACAACGGCAAGGCCAGTGACATAGTCAAGTGCTTCCTACTGGCAAGGATCGTGTGTAGGTTTCGTTTGAAATATGACATTCAATTACGAGTATATATGACGTAGCGTTCGAGAAAATGTTAAATTTATTTTTATTTTATATTAATATATTTAGAGATAAACTTAAAAGTTACCGAATCAAAAACCTACAAAACGTGTTTCTATTTATAACTTCAAAAATTACTTAAAGCCACAATAATAGAATTAGGAGCTATTTTACAAAAAAATAGGAAAATAATTTATTTATTATATAACTTTATTTTATTTCAATATTATCCGAGACCAATATCCCAAATTCTTTTTACTTTTAAAGAAAATTGATTCCACAAAATGTTAATAATTTGGCGTTGTATTATTATTATTATTATTTTTAATTACTTTTTTATTGCTTAAACTGGTGGACGAGCTCACAGCCCACCTTTAGTTAAATGGTTACTGGAGCCCATAGACATCGACAACGTAAATGCGCCACCCACCTTGAGATATAAGTTTTAAGGTCTCAAGTATAGTTACAACGACTACCCTACCCTTCAAACCGAAACGCATTACTGCTTCACGGCAGAAATAAGCAGGACGGTGATACCTACCCGTGCGGACTTACAAGAGGCCCTACCACCAGTACCTAATTACGCAAATAATAATTTTGCGGGTTTGATTTTTATTACACGATGTTATTCCTTCACCGTGGAAGTCAATCGTGAACATTTGTTAAGTACGTATTAAGTAAGGAGTACGTTTAATTATTGTAGCTTAACTAAAGAACTAAATTACTAAATAAATATACAAAAAATATTCATTGAACTGAACTTGACATATCTACCGAATGTCGTTTAATTGTGTACAACAAACAATGTTGCATAACGTAAACAATTTTATCTGCATGGCTGTGTGGCCCTGGGGGTGTCAATGTCCGAATTATCGGCAGTGACAACATTCGACCAGTAAGTTTCTTGTTCTTGTCTGTGCGACTGTCATAATAACATATACATTAGAAACATAATAGAATATGTTAAAGAAACGAGAATTATTATAAATTAATTAATTAATTATAAATTATTTATGGTACATTTTGTCGCATTCTGCATTGCTGTATTATTCAGTGCAACCTAACCTTAACATCAGCCCGCTGAGTTTCTCGCCGATTCCAATCCGGTAGTAGATTAATTCGCAAAACAGCTACTCTTGAGTTGTTAGGTCTCCTTTGGAGGCGCTCGGGGAGCTGTTAGCAAATCCCACCCCTCCTGGCTGAGCCTTTGCTCGCCCACCTGCCCTGGTAAAACTGGAAAGGCCTCCGGGCCACCAGTAAATTCTCAAGCATAAATAAAATGTATTATTCAACTATCATCATTTTCATCAGCACATCGTCTAAATACTATTCTTATTGAATAACATATACATTGTATTAATACCCAATTTGATGGTCACTCAATTGATCGTTCATTCTTATCTCACGACTGAAATATCAAACGTACCTAATTTAGTTTGTCGAACAAACCATACATTGCTGGTTAGTAATATAGGACATAGATATGTTCTGGACTCATTGCCGCATTGCGTCTTAGGTTCGTGTTGTTGCCGTGTGATTAATACCCGGCTGCTGTAGCGCGGACCCCGTTTTCGACTCCCGATCAGAATCAGTATCTTTTATCGAATAATGTACGGTATGGTAGCTGACTATTTTTTCTTCTTTTCTTTATTGTCCTTATAGGCGGAGGAGCATACGGCCCACTTGATGGTGAGGGGTTACCGTCGCCCTTAGACTTCAGTATTGCCAGAGGCTGAGCCAAGCCACTGTATACCGTTAAGTACTCTCCATAAGCCTCGTTTGAAGAAGGACATGTCATAGCGCTCGGGAAACACCGTGGAGGGGAGCTAATTCTAAAGCCGGATGGTTCGTGGAAAAAATATCTCTGGAAACTCCTGGCTCCAGGTAGTGTGAATGAGCTCTATTCCGGTGGCGGGCGGCGATGGTAAAAAAAGCACTCGCAAAATGATTATATAATTTGCGTAATTACAGGTGGTATGACGTCTTTTGAGTCCGCATGATAAGTCAAGCAGTAATGCGTTTTGGCTTGAAAGGTGCTCGGGACTAATTGACGTCGATATACGGACTATTTGACGGATACCCTGATATACTATGATAATTAGAGCACAATGAATTTTAATGTCGGTATTTGCAGAACATTTTAATAAGTTTGTCGCAGGAATAAAAACAATTTTACACATTGTGCCGACCGTAATAATAATCGCTTTTCTATATTCGGAAGAACTAGTTCGTTTTACGATGTCTATGCTATGAAAAAAAAATCGATAATAATGTTGTAACAAGCAAAAGGGTTCAACAAATAGGTAGGCAGCGGCTTGGCTGTGCCCTTGGCATTATTGAAGTCCATGGGCGACGGTAACTACTCACCATCATGTAAGCCGTATGCTCGTCTGCCAACAAGGGCAATAAAAAAATTTTTATATAGAAACAGTCATAATAATTAATTAGTGTAAAAACAAAACAAAAATGTCAACGTATATTGCCAACTGCGGGTTCCGATTACAATGATAGGATATCATTCTGAATTTTTATGTTATGCATGGCGTTGCGTCTATTACAATCTGTATCATCTGAAATTCAATCTGAAGAACACTACAGAGTTGGTCGTCCTTATAATGTCCATAATTGCCCAGAAATTGTTATGAAGTATAATTACATTTTTATTTTATGATTTATTCTTTCTTTATTCACCAATCAAAATGTCCTATCAACTTGTGTCATAAATGATAATGGTTAGAAAGACGAAATGACTGGTCACGCGATTTTTACATCTCCTATTGTTGTTATTGTGACGAATTCTATTTGATTTGTAATAGTTATAAAAAAATAACATTGTTGCCTCACTTTACGAAAAACTTTTTCATATTTAGATTCTAATGGTAGATAATTGTTATTTGATTTAGTCTCTGAAAATGTAATAACATGCTAACATTTGTTTGAGCTAGAAGTTTCGAAGGTAAATTACAGGAGCCGAAATCTGTGTTTCCTTCTGATTCTTGGTTTTTTGTTTCAGATGATAAAAGGTAGAGAATAACTTAGAAACAAATAGTCCAGGTGATGAATAGAGGACGATTACAGGAATGGGTTACTCTGTGGTCAAAAGATCCATCATCAAAGGGCGGAGGGACAAAATTGTAAGTTTTAGTAGGAGCATTTTGTTATAAATTCCATCATATCAATCTTTTTAATTTAATTTAAAGTCGTCGTTGCCTAAAGGATAAGACTCCCAGCGCATTCGTCTCAAGTGATGTTTGAATGCCGCAGGCTCAGCACTTACAATTTTTAATTCAAGAAGAAATCTTTTAAAAAATATGATTTGCGTAATTAATTGTGGTAGCGCATCTTCTGAGTACTCATGGGTTTGTATCACTACCCTATTTATTTATTCCGGGAAGCAGGCATACGTTCCGGGTTAGATCGGGGATTTAGATCTCATGTTTCGATGATCAGCGTGGGTGGGCTCAATCTCGTGGTGAAGTCTCAGGTAGTCACTCCACACCAGGTGAGAAGGGAGATCGCTCAGCCCTCTATGAAAAAAGAGATTTCTTCAAATGATTGTTTTTATTTGGTTTTCACTAGTTCATTCATTTTTATAATCTGCGAAATTCTCCGCAAGTGGCTTTGACGTAAAGATGCTTTCTGCGCGAAATACCCTTCTTAAATAAGATTTGATTCGGGTGGCAGCGGCTTACACACACATACTACCACCGTCCTCGTATCACTGTGATCGTTTGTCTCCGCAGGTAACAGTTTCACAAACGTAAGTTTTTGTTAACAGTGGAACTGGCGCTGCCGATGGAGCATTGTGACGATAGCGGCCATAGCGCTAATATTCTACAACGCCGTTGCCAACATCTGGTTGTTGCACCCCACCGCTTGTCCCGTCATCTCAACTGCCTCTCCCTCAGATCCACCATCGTGTGAACCATGCATAGATACGGTATCGAATAGCGCAATAGACGACGATCCGATCGCGAAACTCGATTTGCGATTAGGAAGGTGGGATGGATCTCGAAGCTACAGACTCTTCGATTACGCGGCTGTGGGAGAGCTATACTCTGAAGTATCGAGCAACAGTAAGGTGTGCCTCGCCACTCAGAGCTCCATCGAACGCCTCCACGAGCTGCTAAGAATAGCCGCGCACTGGACCGGACCTATATCAGTGGCCGTGTTTGTCGCTGGAGATGAACTAAGACTTTTGAGAGCGTTCACGACATGGCTATTTCGATGTCAACCAGAAATATATTCAAGAGTTGCCTTACATATTGCGACACCAGCAGAAAGACCAGGAGTGCACGGTGTAGTACCGAGCTGGGCAAGGGATTGCCGCTCGAAGCCGTTGCCTCCGGGGGAAAGAAGAGCAGACACAGTAGCTTGGAGGGCGCGACATCCATACCCTCAGAACCATATGAGGAATCAAGCACGGAAGAACTGTCATACGTCTTACGTTTTTCTTGTCGATGTGGATATCGTACCGTCTAAGGGGATGGCAGCATCGCTCGATAAGGTCAGTATCCGATTACCTCTTAGAGAACATGTATCAAGCATTGTCTCTGTTTACTTCACACACTTATATATAACACGGCCTGATAATAACTTTTACTCGGATAACAACGCGAATCGCAGCCGCCACTACGGTGCACCATCCTCCTGGTGTCAGCGCCCTTGGATGACGGTAGCGTGGTAGCGTATCACGTGGCCATCTCAGGTCGCTCCGTGACCATCACCGGGAGGAGAATACCTCCTCACAGGGGCCGAACGAACGACTTTTTTTTTTATGAGCGAAAAGTTATTTATTAGTAGTATAAATGCGAAAACATTGAAATGGCTATGAAATGTAACGGTTTATTTTTCGAAAATATAAGAAATTAAATACTTTTATAGACAACATTGGGCTAAGGGTACGTTCAGATGAGAAATGCGCATCAAATTCATATCAAACAAGACTCTTAATACAATAGTGATGTATAGAAATTGGCTTTCCATATCTTACCCTCTATTATCTCATCTTCTAGACGAAAGATTGACTCTCTGGCTTACCTTGATGGTGACCGGGCGTAAAGGCAAGGCGTGGTTTGGTCGGCATGTACAGGGACTTCGCTCCTGGCTATCTTAAACTATTACGCAATCAGCCTGCACATATGTATGTATGTGTATATGTACGTGTACATATATGCATATGTATTTCACTGGATTGGTACACCGCGCGTAGTTCGTTTCCAAATGATTCTTGTCTACCTGATGTTTGTCTGGAAGAAATCGCTCTTAGCGATAAGACCGCCAATTGTACTTTTTTGTGTTTAATGTATCGCACTGTTTATTTGTTTTTTAGTGAACAATAAAGAGTGCTCTCTCTCTCTCACATACAATATGAACCTAGTCTCACTGTGAAATTTTCTTTTCAGTTCTTGACAACAGCACCAAAATGCTCGCTCTGTGCCTATGTTGTTCCGACATATGAACTAGACAAACGCGTGGCGACCTTCCCTAGCAGCAAGTCAGAACTTTTACGCCTCTCCAGAAATAAATTAGCCATTCCGTTTCATAGAAAAGTGTTTATTTACAACCAGTACGCTTCGAATTTTTCTAGGTAAGTTTTTGTATATACGCTTTTTAGACATCAGTTTTCTGTGCCTGTCAGTGATTCAAAGAAATACGAATTACACTAAAAAATAAATTCAAGAAATTTTCTAGAAAATTCTCAGCAAAGTCAGAACCACCTCTCTGCTCAAAAACGGGGTTGCCATTTTAGAATTTTCATGAAAGTTGAGAATTCGATCTCATTTGTTAATATTGGTGAGGCCATTCAAACGAGATTCGATTATAGGTTCTGTAAGATTGATTGTAAGATTGATCTGATTTGAGAAAAAACAAAAAAAAACCCGCTGCGCTTGTTTCGCCGGTTCTTCTCAGGACTGTGGCTCTTTTTGGAACCGGTGGTAGAGTTAACATTTTTATTGATATTTTGACATTCAACAAGTGTGTTATGCTGACATCTAAGTTGAAATAAATGATTTTGAATTTGAATTTGTAACATTCAATCGAAGTTTAATTTCCTCTTAAGCTTACTTTGTTTAAACTTCCAATCCGAACTAGATGGGAGGCGAGTGGAGGCAACGAGACCAGCGAGACCCACATCTCCCACAACGTGACCAACTTCGAGCTGTTGTACGAGCCCTTCTACGTGGCTCCGGACACTGTACCTGCTCATGATGAACGGTTTCTGGGCTACGGCTTCACGAGGAATACACAGGTGATTAAAGAATAATTTAATTACGGTTATATTGTATGTACACATAAGTTAGAGGTGCGATTAATTCAAACGAGAAATTAAATATTCGTATATCAGTAATTGTCAAAGCCGGCCGTTTCCCACTGCTCTTTATGAAATCCACAAAATTTCGTTTTAACCTTTAAAAGCGCGAACCGTCGATAGATCGTCACTCTATTAATGCGTATAAACTGCGGAGCGTCGGAATACCGACTATTGCCCACACAGATCATCTGTGTTTCTATGATCTGTGATTGCGCAGTTTGATTATAAATTATAGGTATTTTGTATCGATTGCGCGAAGTGTATAAAATTTTTAATACGTTAATAACATTTTATAAATAACCATTTAAAATTATTTTGCTGTGAAATCAGGTTTGATTTTTCTATTTTTTTTAATTACTTAATTTTTTATAAGGGTTTTTTGTCAAAAACTCTTTTAATTTATGCAAAATAAGCTGATCACTAAAAGGGTTAAGTTGCTGCGTGACTGATATCACACTTCATGAGTACCTACTCCGTCACAGAAAAAGGTGGGATGGTGGCACCTATCCATGCGGATTACAGCATCCTACCAGCTCAGCAGTAAAATCAATTAGCGATCATAATACACTGATATAATATTCACAGAACGCTTCTCCGAGCACTCATTACTTGAGGTATATCTTGGCGCGGAGGTGGAAATGAGGTGAAGCCATTCTATGCGGACGCAGCGCAGTATAAAGATTGGTCAATTGAGAATTAAATATTTTCTTTTATATTAATTGAAGCTTTTTTTTATTGCTTAGATGAGTGGGCAAGCTTACAGCCCACCTGGTGTTAAAATATGAACTCCACGATTTACAAATTGTGAAAGTCTAATTCAAGAAGAAATTCTAATCTCATATGTTCGTAATAGTCTGAATAAGGTTGTTCTGGAAACAAAATTGGGAAATTTCATAAATCACACTACTGATATACTGATTAAGGCTTCATTTGTCAATGTATGGAGTTTTCTTTCTCCATCTCCTGAAGCAGATAACATTGTGTTCAATGATATATTGAGTGGCGCGATAAACAGTAACCTTGGCGTCGTGCCAGCCACGCGTTATCCGGTATGGAGAAGGAAATGAGGTCATCATGATTCCGTCATCCAGTTTTCTAAACTACTCCTCAACGGATTTTGTATTGGCATCTGCGTTAGGGAATACCAATAAAATCGATTGGTATAACTTTCGCACAAGCAGTGAGTGAGTAATCTTGACATTGTAATACAAAGTTGACCCGATCCATTTGCAGTTAGATCGAAATTTCAGAGACACATTTGAAGAACGGCCGTTCTGACTTCAAAGCTGTTGGACGCTGTTTTACCGTAGAAATTGGTGGGGTGACTGGTTTGGGAATTTGAATTTGAATTATTAGGTCGTAATTTTGATTATTCGAACAAATAGATGAATGTTAATGATCGGTTATTGATCAGAATAGTATACTACTAGATACTACCCTCGCATCGTTTATCCGTAGTAGTGTTTTCGATTACAATATCCAGTCCTCTGAGGTGAGGATTTGATACATGTCTTTATTTATAAGTCCGCACAGGAAGAACGGAATGTCTGTATTTTCAAAGGATTGGGAACATTTTTAAGGCCAATGGTTCTGGAAATGTTTTGTGTATTAGCGACGGGCAGATGGATTAAATGCTCGTCGCTCGTCTAATAAAAAACAAAGGGAAGCATGGAATGTCCAAAGGATTTGGAACATTCTGGAGGTCAATAGCTCTGGACGTATTGTGTGTATTCACGGCGGGCAGATCGATTGAATGCTCGTCTAACAAACAAAGAAATACCGTACTCTTCAGACTTGAATACGTAAACCGAAATGCGGCAGAGAAGTAGGACTCTAGCATTAGTTTAGTTCTCAATAATAGAGATATTCTTTTACTTTAATATACTTTAATATAGGTATGTCATGAAAAATGTGCTTGGACTGGGATCAAGTCACGATACATTACTGGTGGTAGGACCTCTTGTCAGTCTGCACGGGTAGGTACCACTGCCTATTTCTGCCATGAAGCAGTAATGCGTTTCGGTTTGAAGGGCGGGGCAGCCGTTGTAACTATACTGAGACCTTAGAACTTATATCTCAAGGTGGGTGGCGGTATTTACGTTATAGATGTATATGGGCTCCAGTAACCACTTAACACTAGGTGGGCTGTGAGCTCGTCCACCCATCTAAGCAATAAAAAAAACATGAATATGATAAAATTTAAACCGATATTTAGATAGTTATATTGAGGAACGCGAATACCGATCTGCATCATGTACTAAACAAAATTAGTTTATTTATAACATTTTCAAACGTACAGTGAACGCGTCTTGGGAGTTTTCCTATGCTTTTCACGTTTCTATGTTCATAACAAGTATCTGAAATCAACACGGTTTACAATGTAATGTTTCTTCTATTAAGACAAAGCTAAAGATTGATTATAAATAAGGTTTGTGTTATGAGTTTCTTCGGACATTTCATGCGGTCTCTCAGACGTGAATTAGAGAAGCTTATAATTTTGGGTCGCATAGAAGGCAAGCGCGCTGTGGGTAGCGCCAGCCAGATGGTCAGATCTGGTAAAGGAAGCAGTTGGTGGTAGTCTATACCATGCGGTCCATACCACTCATGATCGGACACTATGGAGGAAATCACATGTGGTCGCGATCCTCAGCAGTGAGGGAACTATGAAGAAGAAGAAGATACAAGGCCAGTACATGATATATGTGTGTCTTGTATGGATGTTCATCTAATAGCGAGGCTCCTAAAGCATGTTATATTGCCCCGGAGTATAACTATATCGACATTTCAAAATATTCTTAAGCCTCATTAAATTAACTAGTGGTCTCTCAGTAGTCGAAATTCGACTTTACTTATTTGAAATTATAAGGTTGAAATAATGTTATGACAATAGAACCATAATAATTTAACATAATAGTTTATGGTTCTATTGTCAAAGACTATAACCACAGATTTCGGGATATAATTAAAAATCATTTCGTGCGTTCAATCTCGTGCTTAAGTCAATCATAAAGGAAGTGGAAGGTAGTAACATAAAAATAGGGATTGTCGTCTGTTTGTCTGAAATTTTGTTTGATTGATTGTTGATCAATTGAGTTGGTCCAATAATTATTAAACTGTTACAATTCTAGGTGAAATATTTGGCACTAATAATAGTTGGAAACAAATCACGCACGGTCATCCGGTCCTAATTTAGGATTCCCTGTGTTATGGGTATCAGAGACTGATAAAAATACTTATAGGTATATGTTCTAAAAAATACATAACTAGATAATAAACACCCAGACAAAGAGTAAACGATGAGAGTAGACGATCTGTTCATTACACAATGTTTTCCCGATGTGGGAATCGAACCCGCGACCCTAGGCGCAACAGGCAGGGTCGCTAAGTACTGCACTACCGAGTTAGTCAGTGAAAGTAAATTTATTTTGCCTCTCCAAGTATATTTGGAATTTGGGTATGATTTTTAGTCTTCTTCTTCTTTGTCTCCACCTTATCCCACTAAGTGGGATCGGTACAGCGAATTTTTCTCTTCCATTCTCTTCTATCAGCCGTCATCTCAACAGTCACTCCTCTCTCTCTCTCTCATATCGTCATTCACACACACTCCATCCATGTCTTCTTCGGTCAACCTCTTCTACCTTTACCTTGCACTACCATTTCCATACATCTTCTAGTCACGTGCATCTCGTCTCTACACATCACATGTCCATACCACGCTAACCCTCCGCTCTTCCCGCCGTCTCGTAGGTAGGGTAGGGCGCCGGCTGTGAGCGGCTGGAGTTTTTTGTGAGGTTCAACTCCCACATACGCACGGCGGGTGGGGACCCAGCGATTTTCTCCTGTGGAAAGAAACCCCCCCGCTCTTTATGATTTTTAGTGATCACACTAAATAGACTAACGAATTATAAGTTTCAGTTGGCATTCAGGTTGCTTATTTTAAAACAGTTCCCTAATATGAAGTACACATGAAATCGTGGACATAAATTTCTCTAAATACGTATGTACAAATAGTTGGTGGATATTGACGTAACAGTGGTAGGCACTTGGCAGGGTGCCAACGCGAATAACTGCAGTGGTAGTCCTGACGTCACGCTAATATTGGGCTAACAAATTCAAGGGTATACAGTTTATATCAGTTGAATAATCTGATAAACTAGAAAACATACTTGAGTTGAACACGTGCAATTCGTGGATTTATCAGACTACGAACATACGAGGATCAGAAAATCTGTTCAAATTTGTAACGTGATCTATTTAGAACAGGGGCTCCCAAACTTATATTGTCTACTGCCACTTTGAGAATAAATTATTTTTTAGCGTCCCTATATTTTCACTTACTTAAAATCACTATAGGGAGGCGGACCTCGCCCAAGTCCTGGATAACCAATTCTAACCAGCGCCATCTAAGCGGGCTCCGGTTAGTCTGCCAACCCAGAGGGCTGGTGGTCGCGGTGCCGACAACCGCCGGTCCGGCGTCCCGAGGGGGAGGGTGATGGGAGAGATGTGCTCCGCACTAAACGCTTCATTTTCCCCCCTTTGCCTTTTCATGAGTTCTGTCTCATGCGAGGTTTGGTTGTTGAGCGACAGGAGGTTTTAGTCAGTTCGACTCCGACATGCTCCGCCCTTCACCCCCAGGGAAGGCAGAAATCCGGCGATTTCCTTCTGACAAAAAAAAACCTAGAGCTCGGTGCTAAGAGTCCTTAGGCCTGCAGCGCCCACAGGGGGGCTTTATCGCCCACTTTGGGAAAGGCTGATCTAGAACCATTAACTATTTGATTTAAAAGGCACGCGTGCTACTACTGTGTCAATAGCGCAGTAAATGGCACACTGACATAAATATTTTCGTCACTAAGCCGTCATGTGTGACTCGAGAAATAAGAACATCGGTGCTTTAGAGTACTGTTATGTTCTTCTCGAAACGAAGTTTGAAAGTCCGTGCCGTAGACACATTTGATTGTGACCTTGATAGTGTCAATGCTTACCAGTGGTCGCAGTCATTTCAGATCTGCTTGACCGTAAGCTTATCTACCGACGTAGCCTAATAGTCCATTAAAAATTATGGGATTATAAGTATATATGTACTGGATATGAATTTATCTTTTATTGCGATTTTTTAATAGAGCTCATACCAATTTGGTCTCTCTGAACTCGAAGAAGAGAAGAACTTGAACAAGGTTATTCGATATGACCCATCATGTTTAAACCGAATATCCGAGATTCATGACGAAATAATAAATAGAAGCAGGTGGATTATTATTATCTATCCATACAAATTAATTAAAGCTATTATTCTAAAATGTTCAGATAATAAGAGAATGTGTTCAGTGGCGTACAATTGGAGAAACATATGTCTAGCAGTGGACTACTATAGGCTGATGATGATGATGTGCAGATGATAAATTTGAGAACATTATTCTCTGTATTGATAGCAGCATAGGTTTGACATTTACGCGTGATAACCCAAAAATTGTCGTTTATTTTGTTATTTATACCTTAAACCATCTTCATACTGTGTTATTGCAGATGGCGCAATTTAAAAAATGAATAAAAAATTAACTTGTTTTCTTAATTTTTATAATATGTTGGTGCACTACATAGATTCGCAGTTATGTAGGTACGTCAAGTTGCATATAAAATATAGGATCGCACATAACGATGAAGCGTAAAACTTTTAAAATTAATTTAAGTTCATCTTATTATCTTTAACTCCTCTAATTAAATCAGTTATCATAATTAGCAACGATACAGTTTTGTGATAATATATATATATACAAACAATTAGTACTGAGTGACAATTTGGCAAATTGTTCAGTTTGGCATTCTTCCACCAAACCATCTGTAAACAACGCTCTGATTATTAACTATTAAAGATTAACACGTCACTTGATTGAATGTTTAAAATGTGTAACGCGATAAAAACGAAAGAGCTTATATTCCGAATCAACAAATCACAAAAGCAATTTGAATATATAATCAAAACGTAAAAAACGGTAATATCATATTTCGAACGTTCTGAAACCGGAGATTAATACTGTTTATTCAATTTTATTCGAAGATCAATATCGGATCTATAAATTTCAGCGCTTGTAATAAAGGTACCGTGAATTCAACGCGTTAAAAAGGTTTTATTCATAGTTGCCTTAATTATTTTGTAATTAATGACTTATCTTTTTTTCAATTTTAATCAAAGGAGAACGTGAAGTAGTGGCTGTTGAAATTCAGCGCTAGTTTGTTGCTCAAAATTTTTTAGAACCAGTAATTATTCAAAAGTATCGTTACTAAATACCGTAGCTGATTTAGTTCGGAAATGCATTTCAGTCTAGTTTTTGTAATAGATTTTTATTATAACAAGGAAATAAAGGAGTGGAGTAATAAAGGAAATAAGTGTGGCTTTAGATTCTTGTGTTGATAGTGACCATGTTTACTGTAAATCATAGACAATATACTTAGTCTGGCCATAAATACTGTTACAATTAAAAATAAACAAAATATTACATTTGAATTTGGAATCTGTCATTTTATTATGATTGCTCATTGAGTTTTCTCATTTTGGCGCCAATACATTGTACAATATTTTGCGATATTAAAATGGAATCAGGTGATAAAGAGAACCGAATCGCTGTGATTGCATTACACATAGAAGGTATGGAGCCAAATGCAATTTTTAAAACTCTCCATACGCTTGGTATTAGTAAAATGTTTGTGTACCGGGCTATTAATAGGTGCAATGAGACCTCCTCTGTTTGTGACAGAAAAAGGCCGTCCACGTAGTGTTCGTACGAAAAAGGTGGTCAAAGCAGTAAGGGAAAGAATTCGAAGAAATCCTGTCCGAAAGCAAAAGATTTTATTTCGGGAGATGAAGATAGCACCTAGAACCATGTTGTGTATTTTAAAAGATGACTTAGGACTTGCAGCCTATAAGAAACGTACTGGTCATTTCTTAACTGATAATTTAAGAGAATATGGTGGTAAAATCGAAACAACTACTGAAGCGGTACGCAAAGGGAGGTCAGAAATAGAATATATAAATAATATCAGAAGTAGAAAAATTTTGTTTACGGATGAGAAGATTTTTACAATAGAGCAACATTTTACAAACAAAATGATCGTATTTATGCTCAAAGCTCTAAAGAAGCTTCCCAATCAGACGACAGAGTGCAACGTGGGCATTATCCGACTTCAGTGATGGTTTGGTGGGGTATTACCTATAAAGGAGTGACTGAGCCATACTTTTGTGAAAAAGGTATCAAAACATCGGCACAAGTGTATCAAGATACCATTCTTGAGAAGGTAGTGAAGCCCCTTAACAACACCATGTTCAATAATCAAGAATGGTCCTTCCAGCAAGACTCGGCGCCAGGTCATAAAGCTCGGTCTACGCAGTCTTGGTTGGTAACGAACGTTTCGGACTTCATCAGAGCTGAAGACTGGCCGTCGATCTTAATCCGCTGGATTATGATTTATGGTCAGCTTTAGAGAGTACGGCTTGCTCTAAACGCCATGATAATTTGGAGTCCCTAAAACAATCCATACGATTGGCAGTGACAATTTTTTTATTTTTTTTTATTTTAATTGATAACTAGCCTCAACGTTTAAAGGACTGTATTGAAGCCAATGGAGACCACTTCGAATAAGCTTTTTAAACTTTAAATTGTTTTATATTTATGTATTAAACTAACACACCGTAAAAGTAATAAATGTTTAAATGTTATTTGCAATAGTATTTATTTTTATTTTTAATTGTAACCGTATTTATGGCCTGACTAACTATATCACGGTAGGCAGCAGGTTGACTTTGCCTTTGGCATTGCTGACGTCCCTGGGCGATGGTAACCACTCACTATCAGGTAGGCTGTACGCTTGTCTGCCTACAAGGACAATAAAAAAAAAAAGTCAAAACATTTGTAACATTTAATTAATGGTAATAATTCTAATGATCCTGGTCCTTTAGGTAATAGTTTTGACGTTTCTGAATAACTATTTCGTGGACTATTGAACCAGTTCAGGCTATCTTCGACTGCGCAGCATCGTGGATTGAGGTGTAGAGCGAAGCGATATATAATAATGATCCTAAAACTACTGCCAGTAGGGCATCTTATGAGCTAAAACCACCCTGGCTATTTCTGTCGTGAAGCAGTAATACGTTTCGGTTTGAAGGGCGAGGCAGCCCTTGTACTGTAACAACTGAGACTGTAGAACTTATGGCTCTAGGGTTTTAGATGGTTGGACAAGCTCAAAGCCCACCTGGTGTTAAGTGGTTACTGGAGCCCATAGACATCTACAACGTAAATGCGCCATCCACCTTGTTATATAAGTTCTAAGGTCTCAGTATAGTTACAACGGCTGCTCCACCCTTCAAACCGAAATGCATTAGTGCTTCACGGCAGAAATAGGCAGGGTGGTGGTACCTACCCGCGCGGACTCACAAGCGGTCCTACCTCCAATAAAGAACAGCAGGGTGGCAGCATTTACGTAGTAGATGAATATGGACAGTTATTACTATTCACGTCGTCTCAGCTATCGCGTTACAAGACGTACAGAAATACATCGAAGTATTTTCATAATCGCAACTGTTTTATATTTAGCGCGTTCCCCGCTTACAGCTAACGTGTTTCAGAATGTAACGACCTCATTTATGTTTTATATTCTTTTGAATTTGTATTACGTTCGTTGACTAGTCCACGCCCGTGATTTTGTACGTGCTTTAAGCAATTAATAAATAAAATTACATATTTTTAACACGTTTTTATTACTTGATGTGTATGCGGAATATTTGAACGTTATTTTTACCATGTTCAAGCCCTACCAGAACTATTTATATATTTAATTTACAGCTATAAATGGGTCAATGGCACATCTAGTATAAGGTGAAGACCAGTGGCCATAGACCTTAATGTTGCTACCGCTCACATTAGGATATAAGGTAGGTAGAAGTCTCAATACGGAGCCCATTATTGCTTCGCAGTGTGCTCTTGTGTGCTCATACTACGCCCTATCACTAGTGAATGGAATATGTAATCACAGGATGTTTGTTTACTACTCACGAGAACGTAGCTTGTCTTTCTCAGCTGAGTGGTCACATCATCATGATGTGACGCCTACTGTAAGAAATATAGAGGGTCTTTTATACGTAATTTTTCGACATAAAAATTATTCGATGTTATTTTTTATTAATAACAACAATATTAATAATAATCTATTTTAAAAAATCGATAATCAAAAATCAATGTCGGTTGAGACGCGATAAATTTGATCTGTAAACCTGCTAAAATTGTACAGTGAGTTCCGTATAATATTTTTAAACTATTGCATAGCTTCTATCGCGGGCCTTGAGCGCGACGACTGAATCAAGAAATTCCGTAACGAAAATAACCTGACACCCCCACTACGCCTACTATGTAGCTCGCGTTCAACACATTCACACGTTGCGCTTGTGTAGTGTTTGGTTTATTAAAGCCTTAACAGATGTTCTCCATAGTTTGTGAACTGAGGCTTGGCGCACACACTCGCTAAGTGAAGTTTTAGAAAGGTTTTTCACCTGATCAGTCCAGCGTATAGGGCTTCGTCCACGAGATCTTTTACCATTGACCCTACCCTGAACAACAAGTTTTTCGATAGGCCGTCGCGATACGCGTCCAAAATATCGAAGAATCCTGGATTGCACTGTTGACGACAACGTTTGAGAGATATTAAGTTCTTTTAGGATCAAGGCGTTGGTGCGATGATCAGTCCAAGATATATGGAGCATCCAGCACCACATTTCTAATGCATCGATCCTTCTTCTTTCTCTTTCTTTGACAGTCCAGGTCTCAACCCCATATAGAAAGATGGGGAACACAGATCCAAACCAAACCAGTCAAAGTCCGACTGGTAAGGACCAGTCGGCTTTTGGTGGTCTTGGTGATATTCCGGTCTTTCCATCTTTTCGTGAGTTTATCCATGCCCGAAAATATAAATGAAGTAAATAAGAATACCGTGTACCAGAAGACGCAGTGTGGATAGGCCTCCCACAAGATGGACTGACGACCTATTGAGGTTCACGGGGATCCGCTGGATGCAAGCAGTGCAGGACTGGTCTTTGACTGATTTCAGACGTTTATAAAACTTATTATAGTATTATTATATTTATTTCGTGGTTCACGGACGCCAAAGTTGTAATTCGTCACCATTTGAATATTCCGCCAATTCAAACCTGACTATCCTCGAAATTTCTTCGACAATTATGAATAATATTAAATTTCTTTACATTTACTTTTTGAAATTAAATCGTAAAAGTAAGTGTAATGTCTGCGCCTTGCGAAAACTGAAGAAAATAACTACACCATCAAGATGATTAATATTTTGAGTTTCTTATAGCCCAGCTCTATTTATTTATTAAACGAGTTATTTTTAAACATCAATTAACAATAAATATGTACAATGCCATTACAAATGTTTCGGCAATGAAGCTTGATCATAAGATAGCAATTAGTGGAATATCAGTCCTGGAATTATCTTTAGAAATTATCTTTTGATCTTATTTGTTTTGCGGTAAGTGTGAACGATACGATTTTGTTTTTTCTGAAATGGTTTTTATATCGACTAAATTAGGAACGCCGTAACCCTGATGAGGTCGTGTCGTGACCGTGACTTGTACCGTGTGAAATTAACTCGTAGTGTCGCAACCTTACAAATTAGGACATCGCCGTTTTTAACTGAAGGCTCCAGCTATTTGCTCCATCACCGTCCGGCGCGTTGACTGTCTGAAAATGAATTGGACTGCGGCTCTGTTGCTCTTGTTCATGGCTTCTGTCGTGGGTGAGTATTCGAAAAAGAAAAACTTATTCCGAGGCTTTAACGTATGATTGTGAAAAAGAACAAGAAAGTTATGTTTAAAAAGATCATTAATATTTTTAAATTAGGGAACTAAATTGTCGACAATAATCGTGTGCAATTGCTCTGAGCACAAGATTAATAAATAAAAAATGGTAACCTAAAACTGGTAAGTGCTATGAAGGTAAGTGTACAATTTAAAAAATGCCAATTCCCCTTTTTTTTCATAAAAAAATACTTAGTCGATGAATTTAACGAAAAGTCTATGTTTCAGACCTCCAAGAAGCAGTTGAAGGCGACTGCTGCTCTGATGCTCAGAGCACCGATGATGTACAGGAAGATCAGGGCCTGTTAGAGTTGGAAGCGGCTTGTCCAGAGTTGAGCGGACAGATCATAGGTGGGAGACCGAGCTCTGTCAGCAGACACCCTTATCAGGTGTCGATGGTGCTGAACGGTAACTCTTTCTGTGGAGGCTTCATCATCAGCAGAGACTTCGTGCTAACGGCCGCGCATTGTGTTCAGAAGTAAGTACATTTTATTTTTAGTTTTTTAAAATGAGATAATGGATAGACTAACTGAAGAAATCAATGACGTTATTGACCTTGAGAAATAAGGCTTCAATCTCTATTGTATTGAAATAACTTCTATCATACCTGTGTACATTAGTATAAATAATACTCTCGTCTATTGATAGCGATTTTTTCGCTCGTAATCTAAGGGTCTAGCCGATTGGATCGCTATCCAAGTTCGTCTATTCGAGTTCGTCCAACCATCTAAGCAACAACAAAAAAAAGAAATTAAAAGATATTCCTTTTATATTTCCTAATAAGGTAATTGCTTAGTAAATGTTGAAAGTTATTATTATATTTCTAGAGCTCTGACCTCTAAATATCAACGGGTTTTAGTCTGCGACCTCAAACACGACGTGATCCGTTAAGAGAAACCTAAACAGATAGATTTGGCGAACCTAGTAATTGTCGTAATCGATTTCTTTGTATTTTTTCATAATGATTAAGAACGATTTTGAAATAGTTACTACAGTGAACCACCATTGTGCCAAAATTATCGACGCCCCAAGCTTTTCCTTGTCTAGTTTTTAAACTTATTTATTTTCAAGTATCAGACCAAGCTGTAGGCTATAGATCTCAAAATGACCCCCACAATTTCAAACTACAAGATGACAATTCATCTTCTCTGAAATAAATAGGATTGAGGTATTTCCCTGTGCAATCACTTCAACGACGTATTACCAATACCCAATACAGGGATTAGAGAGAGAGAGAGAGAGAAAGAGACAGGTAGAAATTTAACTGAGGAACCACGGTCGATTAAATGAAAAATAATAGGAGTTTCATTAGTGTCATTCGGATTCATGGATAGACAAATGACGACAGATTTAGAGCTGACGCTGGGCAACTGAATACTGAACAAACATGACCGTTGGAATGTGTCTCAGTAATGAATCTTTGAAAGTTTATTGCTCGGTATTACAGCCATCAACAGAGCCATTAACAGATGTTTTGTTTGCGTAATCGTTATTTTAATGACCTATAAATAGTGCAGATTTAAAAATAAGACTAGAGGATGACCGAGCTTAGTTCGGTTTTTTTTTTGTGATAAATTGTGTTTGTTGGAAATTGTATTTAAATACGAATTACATATTGATATTATATTATATTATTTGTTAATTTCTTTCAATAAAAAAAAAGTTTATGAATAAGTTGATTATCGATAAAATTGATTATTTAAAAACACGAACAAAACAACCTTTTTTGAAAATCAATAGTAGCTAGATCGATTTATCGCTCCCGAAATCTCCTGTATACTAAATTTTATGAAAATCATTGGAGCCGTTTCCGAGATTCAGATTATAATATATATAAGATTATAGTTCAGTAGTTAAGCATAGTTTCAATCATTGGTGGCAGATTTGTTGCTAGTTTTGGTAGGCAGCGGTTTGGCTCTGCCCCTGGCATTGCTGACCTCTATGAGCGACAGTAACTATTTGCCATCAGGTGAACCGTAGGATCGTCTGCCTACAAAGGCAATAAAAAAAATTAGTAGTAAAACACTTTAAGTTGTCGTTGCCTAAAGGATAAAAAGTTATGTGGACTATGATGAAGGGTTAACAATAAAAAGAAACTGATATATTATTTATAAAAAAAAATTAATCCTGTGGTAGGTCGTATAATGCACTGGTATCAATCCAGCTCCGGTCTATTTTTGGTGAAGTCTTTCTTTTTGGGAAAGTTTCCAAGATATCGTGTTTATATTATTATGTTGTCTATGGGTTATAGCAACCACTAGATTACAGGTTGGCTATGAGTTGTTCTCTCAGTCTTAGCTCAGCAATATTTATACACGTAATTTTTTAACTTCGATCGTTAATCGATACCGGAGTCCAGTATTACTAACCAATATTACCAAAGACGCGATCAAAAGTGAGCACTTTTGAGTAGCTTCTTGAGTGTTTGAGCACTGTGATGTAATGAAAATAACTGATGTAAAAATAATACTTGATTAGATTTTAAACTACTGAGGCTATAGCACAAAGCCATAGTAACAAAAATGGATCACACGTTTTTAAATCGGGTCATGGTATTTAAAATATTTGGCACCGGTACAATTGTAATTATTTTGAGTTATTAAAGCGAGTACTTTCTCTTGTTAAGATAATATAGTCTAATGCGTTTGTCTGTTGGTGATTTCTGCGTACGAATACCACCTGCTCGTTTTACTGCAGACTTTGCTGCTAGTTCAGGGTACATTTTTCTGATACGGGTAAGATAGGTGGCGTACAGTTTAAAAAAAATGGGTAAGCTTCATGCTGTTGGCAACAGTTGAAGCCGAGCGCAGCCGCGTTGCACAAGCAATTGTCTAAAATATTCTCAGCTTGTAAGAGGACTAAAAACAGCTCCGGGTATTATTGACTTATACGTTTATTTATTTCGTCTAAAATACAGTTTTGTACAATACAAATACGATTCTGTTAAATCGTTAATCGATTCCGTAGCTATTTCATTCTATGTCATAGTTATAAAACATTCAATAAGAAATAATTAAAATTCTTCAAAGTTACGTTGAATAGTGTCCATCCTAGAACGCCTATTCTAATTTATTTTAGTTTCTAATAAATAGCTTTACGTGCATTGCATTATGGGATTGGTGGCATGTGAAATAATTACAAATTTATCTTTAAAAGTATTTGGAATTATGAAAATGTTGAATTATTTCAATACTCTAGTTTACAAGTTGATCTCCAAAAAATCGTAAATCGAATCGATATACGTAATTTCCAATGATATTTAAACAGGAAATATAAAACAGTAAAATTAAATTAGGGGACATAACCAATTTTTTTCAAATAAGATTAACCAAGTCAAGCCCATCATACCAATTGCAAGGTATTTGAAAATTTTACAAACCAATGCGTGTAGAGCCGCGTACACTCTTAATTATTAAATCAATACAGAACATTATAGAAACGTTACGAGAATATTTCATACACAAATTATTCTCATTTCAGTACGGCCCCAAGCGCTATTCGTCTTAGAGTTGGCAGCACACGACGTGACTCCGGTGGGAGGATAGTCAGGGTGTCCAATGTGACTGTCCATCCACAGTACGGAAACCCGCAGTTTGACAATGACATAGCTGTGCTCCGCTTGGCCCAGCCGTTGCCGGTCAATGCTGCGATACGGCCTATTAGATTGCCACAGAGAGGCCAGGCCGTGCCTCTCGTCCGATTGACTGTCACTGGATGGGGATTGACTGCTGTAAGTTGTCCACTATGTTTCCAATTTAGATAATTTACTCCTGATCACTGCATAGCAGTCGTTGGTGGTAGCGGCTGTCCTAACATTTGTGTCGGAAATTTACAGAACTGTACTGCCGATGTCTATGGGCCGTGGTGACTCGCACTATCAGCAGTGATTGTCCATTTATCTATACCAAAAAATCCTCATATAATAGCTTTAACAATGTTTACCTAATATCATTTGGACTCACTTTTGTTCTGTGGGTGTTTTGGACAAAGCGCATTGATTTGTTCAGAGATGATTGGGTGTTATGTAGGTATATTATTATATTGTATTAGACCACCGCTACAACAAGCTTTTGAGTTAATATTAGTATGAGACATTTGTGTTCACACGAATTCTTTTTTTTATTTTTTTTCTTGCTTAAATGGGTGAACGTGGTAAGTGGTTAACCTCGGGTTAAGTGGTTACTGGAGCCCATAGACATCTAAAACATAAATGCCGCCACCCCCTTTGAGATATGAGTTCTAAGGTCTCAGTAAAGTTACATCAGCTGCCCCACCATTAAACCGAAACGCATTACTGCTTCACGGTAGAAATAGACAGGGTGGCGGTACCTACCAGTGCGCCCGTGCGGATTCACAAGGGGTCCTGTCACCAGAAAACAAGAGGTCTTGTTTACTGATACACTGTGACTGTGGTCTCGAAATGATTAATATCCGTGGAAGTTCACCCTCATCTCTTGTACGAAACCATTGTTTTTATTTTTTATTTTTAGCCTCGTGGTCGAAGAATTCCTCGTATAATGATGGAGGCTCAAGTACCAGTTGTACCTCACTGGTTGTGTCGCTTGTCCTATGGTGACGCGTTGACCGGGAATATGTTTTGTGGTGGACATTTTCTTATCGGAGGAGTATCATCCTGTCAGGTAAATGTGCATTCAAGTATATCGGTTTAATTTTCACTACGATGGGCAGTCAAGCCACACGTGTTAACCACATGCCAAACATCTAAACTCACTCCGAGACAGTTTTTCCTTTATTCAAGCACTGTGACAGTCCTATCCTTCAAACCAGAAGGATTCACATTAGACACTGGCTGGATGGTGGTAGTCACCCACGCGTACTTGCACGGACTTAGTAAACAAATCTTAATGGAGTTTGTTTTATTCTTAGAGCATCTTGGTTTACAGGGTGATTCCGGAGGTCCAGCAGTCTTCAGAGGGACAGCGTTCGGCATTGTATCATTCGCCAGGGGTTGCGCCCTTCCATTGTCCCCCACCGTGTTCACCAACACAGCAGCCCTTAGAGACTGGATCACGGATAACACTGGAGTTTGACGAGCCACATTCATATTTAGAATTTTAATTTTAAAATTTGTTTGTCGCAAATGCTTAATGAGTTTTAAAAAAATTTTTAGTACCTTTTGACTTAAATTTATTGCATTCCTAATGTACTCCAGTGTAATGCTGAAATGTTTTAGTTTGTATTGAAAATGAGCTCATAATTTTGCCCGCTCTGGTGTAGCTATCGCTGAACTAAATTTGCTCTTGTTGATGTCTACTGGCGCGATACTTCGTGGGACATTCCTAGTAGTGCCAGCAGCAACTTCAACCGATTTCATACCAATCTGTTGAATATCTTATGAACGCTTCGGAGACAAACATACATACATTTATTTTTATTGCATGTTGGCAAGTTCTCAATCGCGTCCTCGATATTTTGAGTAGTCTTTTAGTGAACGCAGCGATGCGATGAAATAAAAAAACCTTAACATCGTCGTTGTTAAACAAATATCTGCTATGTGCAGTTTTTGGAAAAATAGAAATTTTAAAACATAGTCATAAACAAATTTTCACATAAAAAGAAAAAAAAAAAACGTTGCTGTATTTTTTTGCGCACGGCAGATTCGTTTAACTTTGGTACATGGTGTATGATCATGAGCTCACCTAAATAACTATTGTTTTAACAGTTTTAAATTTATTTAACACGGGATGAGTATCTCACGAAACTCGTCGGTAGATCACCGTATGTGACTGCGTATTAACAACGATCCCTTTCTCCTGGACCTATTATGCATTACAGCGCAGATCCAAGGAATTTCATATAACAAAAAAGATACTGGTATAATCAAAATGGTCAAACCGCGATACTGTACGTTGGGTTGTTTCCTATTATAAGATAAAGATTCCGAAATCGAAGACAGCTGGTAGAATTGGTGAATTAAAAATGGTTTTGTTAAAAATAACGTATACATGTTTTGATAAAGATATTTGTACAGCACGCAATGTACAGTACTAAAAATAAGATGACGTGCGGGGTCGACGACCTTGCGCGACGCGGGGAGGCGTCCGCTGGCTGTGTTCGATTCCTAGACTTTCAGTAATTTTCTTTCCAGTTCCAGAAATTATTACCACATAGATACTAACTATGGAAAGTAGTATCACATTTCCAGTCACACGTGACCTCACGTGAGAATGATAAAAAACACCTCTCCTCTACTTATTTATAAATTTTACATTGTTACAATGAAAATTTACAGTATTATTGTGGTATTTGATTGAAATTTTAAATTAAATTAAAAATAATTTAATTTATAAAATTAGATAGTTATTAAGTGATTATGAAATTAATGTTTTGTGATTTTTATTTATTATTGTGCCGATCACCTGTTAATGGGGTCAATGATTTGTATTTTTATAATTAATTAGAAACGGAACAAATTCGTTTCTTTAAGGTTGTTTTTTTGTTATTTAATAAACTGTGATTGTCCTTCACGCCTTTTAATCACATTCATTTGACCTAGAGCCTTCTGACTAATGGACGAACAGACTGTTATCACCTTATGCCTAGTCCTACCTACTAATCTTCTTCATTTATCTATATTTTCTTATTTAATCATCATCTGTTGTGTAATGTTCCTATAATTTGATTACGTTTTTCTAGAAAATGAAAATTGGTAACGAGTTACAAGTTATAAGAGAGGTAATCGAGTGTGTATCGAATACTGTCGATAACTAATTAAGGTAGAATTTAATAATCAAATTCTCGTTATTTATCTACTACACTTTATCTTCTTACTTGCAGTGACAATTGAGTTGCTCAAAACAGTAACGAAGCTTTTAAAAATTAACATTAACTCAGTCTTTTTTTCTCCACAGGTATACGAAATGTTTTTAATAGGTTATCAGTTCAGGGTCCTGTCACCGATCTTCACGATCCACTGGGGTCTCCAAGCGAGGCGTAACCGTCCTCTCTGGCGCGAGAAGCAAAACGAGAAAAACCGAAAGCATTTCGAGACTTTCAAACGCGAACTGTTCGCCAGATACCGGAGGGATCCTCTACACCTCCTGAAGAGACCACAGCAAAAGAAAACATAGGCTTCGCAAGGCCGTGCGACTGCTGTTGCCGGCCTTATAGTGACACTTGTGTTTTGGACAATATGATCGTTGGTTGTATTGGCACAATTAGACCAATGTTTGGACAAATTTGGCTTTTGTAGTGTAGCCTGTATATTGTATATTTTGGTCAGTTAACCATTATTTTATGGCCTAAGCTAGATTATTTTAATGTGACTTAATATTTTCAAAAAAGAAGACCGTGGCTGATGTACGTAAACCGTAAATGTTAATATTTACTACCAGAATTGACGGAGGCTGTGCTGTCTTTTCGGAAACAGAGCACCGTAATGCTCAAATATAGTTTGTGGTAGGGCGTGCAAGGGTTGGCACCTCCGCCTATATTGGACTCTGTTTGGATATGATAGTCCTTTTTCCAATGTTATTGGCACTTCCGATATGATTTTTTCACACCTGAATGTGAAGGCCTCTCGTAATGACTAGATCACTGGGTCGTTTGGGCCTTAGTCTATACGCCAATGAAAGAAAAACACAATTATTTAAGTTAAGATTTTACAGTTTTCGTTTTTTATGATCTAGTACTGAAATAATTGCAAGTCTGATTAATGTCAGATACCCTAGTACGGACACCAAGTGATAGAAGCAAGTATTTTTAATTAGTATCATTACGTTGCAAATTAGTAGTAGTAAGTGTATTTATTTAGTGTAATTCAGTTAAACGCGTTGACATATTAAATAATAAGAGTGTTATTATTTTATAATAAAGCAGCGACTGACTTGTGAAAACGGTATGCGCGATCTCCTGAAATGAGCGCACCATAATCGGAATATGCAAATGTTAGTTCTCTATTTTAATTTATTTCAATAGACGTTAGTGTACATGACAGTTGCAAACTAATATTCACGTTTGAGAGTATTTTTGAATACAGTAAATATTGCTATCAACATGAGCGATGATTATACTTATGTTCGGATGCGTAATGTATGTTGTTTCCGGTCCGGTGAGCTTCCGGTGCACATCTAAGGCATTGTGCTCGTGTGAAGTGTCGAAAGCTTGATCGTTCACACCTTTATGAGGTTCGCATTAGAATAGAAAAGAAAGATATGACGTATAATACGTATATAACTGTAACTACACTGAGACCGTAGAACTTATCTCAAGGTGGGTGGCGCATTTACGTTGTAGATGTCTATGGGCTCTAGTAACCACTTAACACCAGGTGGGCTGTGAGCTCGTCCACCCATCTAAGCAATAACAAAAAGAAAGAAATATAAGCTGAGGTTTTTCTCAAAAAAAATGACTTAAACCCCATCAACATTTTTGAGCTAAGCTTAGGTACACCTCAAAACATGCAAGCAGATTAATTTATATTATAAATTTGCATTGCTAGTGCACGCAGTAACTCTCTTCGTCGCGAAGTCTATTATTCTTATAAAACATGAGGAGTATTCTCCGCTCTGCCGGAACACGACCGCTTGCTTGTCTCTATCTTTAGTGTAAGAAAACATTGTTATAGCAGTTACTCCAACTTTTTTGTTCGAAAGTGTAATTAATTTCACTAAATCGTATTTTAAAAAGTAAATTCGATTCACTGCTGATTTTTATATTTAAACCACAAATATGATGTTGATTAATGAGGCTTATTTCCTCTTATGAATGTAATATTAGTGTTACACACGGACTAAACTATGAGCACGATTTAAAAATGTAAGATAGTTAAACGTTCCTAATAAAAATGTCCCAAGATGAATCAGTACAAATCACTTGTTTATATTTATGTACATATATGTTGTTGTCGCTTTTGTTGTTGAAGTTATACCATAATAATTAAGGAAAATATATTATATACTGGGTTGTATTTGAAGAAGTCGCCGGCCGGTTTGAAGGGTGGACAGCAGTTACATGACATTCAAGTTCTGACGTCTGCTGGTCCCCTTAATGCCGTGAGCTTATTTGAAGACGGCGACATTGTATAGCCTTTGAAAATATTACCGCTCCATATGTAACTACAGTGTTGAATAATCGAAGAGGAGAATGTAAGAGATAATCATTCTCTTACATCTAGAATTGACTTCTGGTAGTCAATCTTTTTTCATAATCTATTTAGTGATAATCAATAAAAATAGATCAATTTTATGCTGTATGTTATATTTAAATTGTATTTACTTTTATTGTCACTCTGTGAATGTCGGTTCAGTAACAACAAGAAAAGGTATATTATAATGGTTTTAAATAATTTAGATAATAGTCTTTATTTAATGTTATATTTTTAGTAAAGTAAGTTTTAATTTTGTTGATATAATTGATAAATAGTTGTTTATTTTGTATATTTTATTACTACGTTTGTTTTGTAATAAAGTTTTTGAAGTTTAACGCACATAAAAATAGTTTAGTGAATTTATTCAAATTGTATTAGTTACATGGTTAGTGCAATTTATTTATTATCTATGTATAGGTGTACCAAATATTTTGATGTTAAAATATTATTATATTACAGTATTATTAGCTAAAATCATTGACTTTTCTATTAACTTGACTTTAATGATAGAATCATTTTTCAGTTACAATTACAGATGTATTTACATGCAACTGATTGAATTTTTTAATTGTTGTTATTATTTATTTAATTTGTTTATGTACAACTTTTGTCCCTTGAAATTTGTACATAAATAAGCCGCAAATAAACATTATATAAATTATAAACTGATATTTTTATTAATAATTAATAATAATAAATAATTTTATTATTAATAGTATTAAAATCAAATATTATTAATATTCATTTTGGAACGCCATCCGCCGTAACAGAAACAGATTTACCCATTTAAAAGCTTCGTGTTGTTATTTAAGGTAGATTTTAAGGTAATTTAAAAACTAGTCAAACAGAGATTTCGTTCGCTTTTTTAACGTTTGAGGTATTACTGGTGGCCCGGATACCTCTCCAGTTTCAACAGGGTAGATGGGCGAGCAAAGGCTCAGCCAGGAGGGGTGGAATTTGCTAACAGCTGCCCGAGCGCCTCCGAAGGAGACCTAACAACTCAAGAGCAGCTGCTTCGCGATTGAATCTACTACCGGATCGGAATCGCGACCCGCTGAGAAGATTCGGCGAGAAACTCAGAGGGCTGATGTTTTTCTCGCCGGATCTTCTCAGCGGGTAGTGATTCTGTTGCTAATCGTTCGTAAAGTAGGTACTGTTCGCAGCTTAAAATAATAAGTAATAATAAAGTAATGCTGCTTCCTCAGTCTAATTGAGGCGGTCGTCAATGTGGCGGGCCGGTCCTTCAGGCTTAGACGCTTCTTCTGATCCAAACGAACGAAATGGCTCGTATTTGACTCCGTATAGCAGAGAGACATTCAGATTATCGATAGTTTAAATTTGATGGAGCTCTTGAATCCTGTGTGGGATTATGGTGCTCTTTCCGCTAGGTAGTGTATGTTCCATAGGACTTCATCCCTACTTTTTGAAACTTCTGCGTTCATTGATCAATATACGACTAAGCCCTGAAATGAGATTTCCAGAGAGGAACCACTTTTTCAAAACGTTGCTTGGCGGTATGCAAGAATTAACTGTGTTCCTGTCATAGTCAGTGAGCGATACATGGATGAAGGCTCGGCCGGTGGTTTTTGCAATAAAGAACCATGACACTGGATAAGGATGACCAGTGCAGTCATTTGCTTATATAAGTACATATAATACTTTCGAAGGTCTTAAGCATTTTATTAAAAAGAATACCTAAGGATCATCTTTATACATCCAACTCGGAATCGCCAATTCTAGGTCTCGTATTGTTGCTGCTGCTGATATGATTATAAACCCAGTCCCATATGGCAGGATGCGAGAGTCGCGTGTAGACTCCCGGGAAATTTCCTCTGGCACAACCCAAGCCCCAAGATACGACGCCGATCAGCTCTCCTTCGAGGGCCACTGGACCTCCACTGTCACCCTGTCAAATTTTAAATTTTAAATATTGTTAATTGGAATGTGTGGAATATTCTCTATAGTTCTAGGGATGTGGTATTGGCTATAAAAGCGTTGCAGAGATGGCATGCAATCAGTCAGTAATAGGAACTACTCGAAGCGAAACAGCGAACGGATCATTTGAAGCGAAGCGGAAGAAGCGAATTGAGAATTTTAAAGTGTTCTGTGTGTGTTCTAACTGTTTAATACAGTATTAACTTGTACTTCGGTATATTTTATTTATTTATTCCGAACCCCAGCGCGTAACAATATTCTTTATTGTGTGGAAATTTTAACAGCTTCTCTCAAAATTAGCGTTATTTCTTTTGCCATTGGACAGTACATCATTCAATAATAACTTATCAAGCCTCAGAGCAATAGGCGTTTGCTGAACCTCATACATAAAAAGAAAAACGTCGATGACACCGCCGCGTTGACGCCTGAAGTTGAAGACTTGACAGCATAAGAATATGTATTGTATTTGCATCTTGAATGTAGCACTTATATTGTGCTATGAATAGGAATCTCGACGTCAATAAGTCTTGCAGGCTCATAGCCCTGAGACCAGCGAATACCAGTCTTACTTGACAAGCATCAGGCGAAGACTGGATGAACGATCCGGCGCAGAACATGGATGCGGGATCTATGGCCTTGCGGTTCAGCGCTGATCTCTTGCATAGTTTCATGGGAATTGTTCGGATCGGGGAAGACTGCAGATATGTTGCGGACGGACCACCCTCCTAACAAGGAAGAAGGATGATGGATCGTTAGTCGTCGTGGCCTAAAGGATAAGACGTCCGGTGCATTCGTGTTGAAGTGATGCACCGGTGTTAGAATCTCAGGCGGGTACCAATTTTTCTAATGAAATACGTACTCAACAAATCTTTACGATTGACTTCCACGGTGAAGGAATAACATCGTATAATAAAAACGAAACCCGCAAAATTAAAATTTGCGTAGTTACTGGTGGTAGGACCTTTTGTGAGTCCGCGCGGGTGGGTATCACCACCCTGCCTGTTTCTGCCGTGAAGCAGTAATGCGTTTCGGTTTGAGGGGTAGGGCAGCCGTTGTAACTGTACTTGAGACCTTAGAACTAATATCTCAAGGTGGGTGGCGCATTTATGTTGTAGATGTCTATGGGCTCCAGTAGCTAAGCAATAAATAAAAAAATTAAAAAAAACTATTTTTGAATACATACTGGACGCACATTTTGTCTTTTGTATATCGTGATGATATTGTCAAATATTGGCAACATCAGATTTTCTATATTTATATGTACAGGACGAAATCACCATTGGCACCATTGTTGCTTAAGTGATAAACAGTACATAGGTGCAGCCTGTCCTGATAGTTGTTTTAAAAAAAAAAGTTTAAAAAAAAAGTTGCCCTCGTAGGCAGACGAGCATACGGCCCACCTTATGGTGAGTGGTTACCGTCGCTCATGGACTTCAGAAATACAAGGGGCAGAGCCAAGCCGCTGCCTACCTATTTGTTGAACCCTTTTGCCTGTTGCCTTCTGTTAGTTGGATCTCTAGAAACGAGAATACCGGTCACATTATCCACTAGGCTATGGACACTGAGGTTTTGCGTGGGATGTAGGGGTCGCAATGTGGAAAAGAGGGGGATGACGGTATAATCGTAAGCATTTTTTTAATCCAACTCACCTTAATTTTCCCCCACCCTGAAACAACAGCCAACTTATTAGCCAATAACCTCTTCTCGCGTTCTATAAGTTTCAAGGGTAGTATCTTGTTGGTGAAGCGGAGAGGTGAATACAGGCGGAGTAGACCTACGTCGTTGGCCTTGCTGCTGCTTAAATATGACGGATGAACTAATCTTTCTTTGACATCATACATTTCACCGCCATGCGATTTCCAGGACGAACCAAGGCGGATGCTCAAGTTTGCCACTAAATGTCTGAAGGAGATGGAGATGTTTCTTATAAAAAATGTGTAAGTACATCGCAAGCTACCAACGGTGAGTTCTCTTGAGCATACTTTACGTTGAGTACGTCTAAAAAGATGTTCAGCAATGGCTGTTAGGCTTCTAGTATGTATCTTTGTGATATACAAAACACAGCAAATTATTTCTCGAATTGTATAAAAATTTAATCTATACTTGTATTTTTTTTTAACAAGGAGACTTCATTTAACGGCGGTAAAAGTAAAATAATAAACGTATAAAACCTGTTGTTGTCAGCAACTTAAAACAAATACCCATATATAATAGAATAGCTACGTAGTTATAATAATAGAAAGTATATTAAGTATTCGGTATATTCAGTAGGTATATCGTTGTTGTCAAACTAAAATCTGCTATGTGCACTTTTTGAGATTTTTACTTTTTGACCTTTTTGTATAGTTCACAGCCCTATCTACCGTATAAAAAAAACTTAGCGTCTATAGTTTTAATATTTATCTATAGCTTTCATTTGATATACCTAGTTCTTAAAAAATCACTTTCATATAAAATTTTATACGAAAATGTTTTTACTTACTTTGTTCAAGATAATAGAGTTTTTGCGCATTTCAGATTTTGGTTTGACAGCGACGATATTATTAGGTAGTAAGTGGCTTTATTCAATCCAATCAATCCGGAAATACATGAAGTCAGCGTCGCAACGGTACTTCGATAAGGTTACGCGTCATCATAATCGCCTTATCGTTGGCGCCGCTGACTACTCCCCGAATCCTGATCATGCAGGAGCCAGTCACCGTCGACGCCCTAGATACGTCTTTACGGATCCATCAGATCCAATAACTTTTGCATTAGACGCCTTCAGCTCTACCACTAGGAGTAGGCTTAGGGACCTTGGTAATCGTACTCGTCGAACTCGACAAAGAGGTCGACGTGCAACCTAACCCATGCATCAGCCCGTTGAGTTTCTCGCCGGATCTTCTCAGTGGGTCGCAATTCCGATCCGGTAGTAGATTCATTCGCGAAGCAGTTGCTCTTGAGTTGTTTGGTCTCTTTCGGAGGCGCTCGGGCAGCTGTTAGCAAATCCCACCCCTGCTGGCTGAGCCTTCGCTCGGCCACCCGTCCTGGTGAAACTGGAAAGGCCTCCGGGCCACCAGTAATCCTTCAATCCTAAAAAAAAGACATCAGCCCTAAGTCTCTGTTTTTAAAGTACAACGGCTGCACAACCTTTTAAAACGAAATGCTGCTTCACAATAGAAATAGGCATGGTGGTGGTACCTGCTGCGGGTTCACAAGAAGTTATGATAGAAACAAAAATACTGACCTTCGTCAAGTTAACGTTGTCGACGCGATCTGATCGCGCAATTAGACTTCAATTAGACACGATCAACTGTTTTGAAATGTGACACGAAATTTTATTAGAATAGTTAACTAGGTACTCAAAATTTTACGTTTTCGATAAGTTTTTAAATTGTAATTACGTATTCATTACTCACACAACATAGACTAAAATTTCAGTCGTATATTCTTTGTTGACATTTTCATACATTTTACACAATCACTTTTTATTACATATTATTTTCTTTACTTTTCATGGACTTTATTCACTTAAAGAGGGATTTTTAGTGATTTAGAACTCGGTACTTACTCATGATAGCGTTTGTGCTATGCGCCTACAGAGAACGCGGTCTTTTCCAAGCTTTCGGATAAAATATAGACACGATACCACTGTGTCACGAGAGCATTGTATATCGACAAAACAAAATGTTCCACTCGACGGCCCTAACGCTACAAACCCAGTATTATTGTCTGCAAGGTATCGCTTCTTTCACATTGAACGATATATTCGCACTCCGTAAATCCCATAAGACTTTTACATAGAGGCAGATATGTGTCGTCGGTACCCGAAGGATATAGATAGCTGTTTTACATCGGAAAAAAATACACCCAACCCTCGAGCACTGTGCGCCACTGTACATAGCAATTTAGGAGGCGACAAGAGTGCGCGGAGTCGTACATGTTGCTCTATGTAGAGCTTTTATCACGTCGCGTTTGGGGAATTCGAAAATAGCAGGAAATACTCCCGAAAATAGCAGGTGTCTCAAATTTTATTAGTCGATCCACAAAAAATCTGTTTGTTATTAGATTTTTGTTTGCGGGACAAAATAAATATGTTTTAAGGCCAAATTTTGCTGTGAATAAGTGAATTACAGTATTAGTTGAAGCAAATCGCAAGTGGAAAGACGTGTTTACGTCCCGATTGGCGCTAAGCAGGCGCCCGTGTCGCGTTCGAAGTCCCCATAGTGTTGGAATAACTGTTTGCACATATATTTTTCATTCATTCATTTTGTAAATTGAACTTCCTCAAAATAAAATAAGAATACCATTAATGTAGCCGAAGTCAATTTAATATGCATTGTAACTCAAAATCTACTGGTCAGATTTAAATGGGATCATAAATTGGGATTAAGCATTGACTGGCTTTAAAAAAAATCATCATCATTTCAAAATTGGTTCAATCAGAAAAAAGAACTGAGATAACATATAAAAAAACCGTAAAAAATATGGACCATTAGATTTCTGTTGCCTCTGAAATCGAGTGGCATCTTGACCCATGTTTGACCCCAGCTTAAGACGGAATACATACCTCAATAAGCAATGTGCGGCGGATATAATCCATATCTCAGTTAGTATGGTTCCTCCACAGATCGGGTAGACTCTGTCCCTGATGGAGACCTGCCATGGTACCGAAGATATAGACGTGTTTTGTCCATACACTATTCTTCTGGTCGAGCCTGTATTTCGTTTTAAAATAGCAGCTGTTAGGTGACTTATCACTACTATCAGGCAAAAGTTTTGATTTAAAAATATCAAACTCATGCGGTACCACCGTGCTAAATGTTTTTGTCGCTAAGCATTAATACAATGCATAACAAATGTAATTGCTATTTAAATTTCTTTGTCTCGAGGTTCGGTACCCACTCGAAATCAGATTGACGAGGACTTGTCTATCCATCGACATCAATCACGAAAATACCTTTATTTATTTCTCACAATAAGCAGTCGTAGTATCTCAAACTGGGTTATTACGTTAGACTGTCTATTCCGTGACAAATAAATAATTAAATTCCACGGTGCTAAGGTTCTTGAGAAGTTATAAAAGATTAAAACATTTTAAGAACAACTTAAATAGATGGAAGTCCTCGTGACCCGGATAAAAGGTTTAGCATGCACCAAGCGACCCACCGGTGTTCAAACCTCATAGGCAGGTACTAAGATTACTCTTAAAATACATAGATACTTAATTCATTTTGACGTATAATATTCACAATGAAGGAATAATGGTGGTAGGACCTCTTGCACTGGTGTTAGGACATCTTGTGAGTCCGCACATGTAGGTACCACCACCCTGTCTGATTCTACTGTGAAGCAGTAATGCGTTTCGGTTTGAAGGGCGGGGCAGCTGTTGTAATGTTAAAATTGAGTCCTTACAGCTCATGTCTCAAAGTGGGTGGTGACATTTACGTTATAGATGTCTATGGGCTCCGGTAACCACTTAACACCAGGCCGTTAGCTCGTCCACACACATAAGCAATACATAAATAAAAGTATCATGCAATTGAGAAATAGAACTCAGGTCGTAAGGTGGTACCGGTAGTTAGATCGATAAATCCGTCACTGTAAAAAAAGTAGCTAGAAGTTCGACAAAATTCTATATGTCCACGCAGTATCTATATAATACTAAAACACCCCTGCTTTAGGTTTGCCTTAATCGAGTTAAGCACAAATAAACAAGCTCTTACCTGTAAGCTCAACTGATCGTACACCTAAAAGAAACATACAAAATACTCATGAAACTCCTTGGAGTTGGAATTAAGCAATAGGTTTTCTTTTTCCACGCATTTTTTTAGGTATAGATTTATAGATCCACATAACATTATTGTCAAACTTAATGCGTTTCCATCTGTGACAACTCAATATTCAGTCGGTTGCCTATACGACTATCTAGGCATTTACAAAAACACCAATTTATATCTTTTTAAGCTCAACTCACGGCTGTGTTCAAACTTATCATATATTTCTACACATACTGTATACATACATAAAAAATTTTAGCAGAGTCAGTTGAAGGATAAGGTTTTCGTAAAAGCGTAACGAATCAATTTGTGTTTTTGATCTTATAATAAGACAAAAATACATGACATATTGCTAGGCGGAAAAATGTATCCAATATAACTGCAACATTGGTGACGTCACTGCGCAGTTATCAACTCGGGAGAGTAATACGAAAGCGACCTTCTGTCTTCTTTCCTTGCGAGAGCACACGCACTGGCCTAACACGCTTGAGTTAGTTTAAAAGTATTAGTAATTCATAACATTTTTAAATGCAACCATATCGAGAATTGAAAGGTTATTTTGGTGGTAAAAATGTTGCAAAACTTTAAAAAGTTTAAATTTTGGAAAAATATCATAACAAAAAAACTTCTTCTTAGCTATTTCAATGGAGTAAGCTTTATTGGAGTTCATTTAAAAACATCGAACTGTTGATGCGCATACCAAATAAAACGCGTATTTAATTACAGAGATAAATGTAAATAAATGTAACTATACTTGAGACCTTAGAACTTATATCTCAAGGTGGGTGGCGCATTTACGTTGTGGATGTCTATGGGCTCCAGTAACCACTTAACACCAGGTGGGCTGTGAACTCGTCCACCCATCTAAGCAATAAAAAAATAATAATAAAAATGTCGCGTATTAAGTGGAATGTCGGTTAAATGTAATAATCTTTCACACTGAATACCTAATGTGACCTAAAATCAGACTTAATTCGTAATTCATAAGATCCGACTTAATTCAACATGAGCCCTAAAGTTTTTGGAAACATCAAGATCAGACCACTCACCAGTGAGCCTCGACAGTAAGGAGTAATACATTAACTTGTATTCCTGTTTCACTCTGGTCTTGTTTAAGAAGCCGAGTATATTAGATTTCTGAGATTCAGCATTTTCAGCTAACCAACCGTAATCTAAGGCTGGTATCGAGTCTAGCAATATATTTTCGCAATTCGCCAACACAAAATGTAAAAATAGAACCTTTAAGAGCATTGTAAGATTGGATTTGATTGATTTGTCAGTTGTATATAAAATGGTACGTGGTAAATTTGTTTTTTATTAAACGTCCGACTCTTTTATAATAGTTCTTTCTTTGATATATTGCAGGAGTTGTTTTTTTCTATGTCATCTTGTGCACTCTCCTTGTACTAAGTTGATTTCAAACGTATCATTTTGTGTTACTTGTATTCACTATTTTTGGTTCGTTTTGGATTAATATTTTTTTTGTGTCCTACTGTTTACGCCTTTGGATTCCACAGATAGTTTTTAAGATGAAAATCTTCATTAATTGAAGCGAACACGAGAATTGAAAATTCTAATTGAAATACATAAGGATTTTTATTAATTTTAGTTTCACAACAGTTTCATTACGCATCAACGCTTTTCATTAAATAGCCGTGAAATAAGATTTTGTATTGAGTTACTTCGTGACTAATCAAATTTCTTCATAGTGTGTTGACTTCGTGTTTGTGTAGTTTTTATAATAATATGTTGTTTGTTTAAATTATTTTATTGTTGTCGATTGTCAACAAACTCGGAGCCTATCTGGTGTTCAATTAGAGTAGGGCTCATTGACATAGCTGACATGAGGTCTCAAGCTTGCTAGTGTAACAATGGCTATATATATATTTCTTCTGTGCGTGTGTTTGTCTCTGAACTCCTCCTAAACGGCTGAACCGATTTAATTTAATTTTCTGTGTACCTTCAGGTGGTTTACATTTACAAATCAGCCCTGCAGATGGCGCTGCAGTCGGTATGTAGGTTATTGATCTTCCCCAGAAATAGTTTATATTGTATAACAACGTTTGCCGGGCCAGCTAGTATAACTATAATATACCTAGTCAGGTCATAAGTTCTGTCACATGTTTAATGTAAAATAATTGAAATAAGTTTATTCATTATGTAACCATTCATATACCAAAATGAACTTAACAAAACATAGATTCTTATGACACTAAAGTTTATTCAAAATTACCTCCGTGATTTTGAATACAGGCCTTCAATCTGCGCGACCAGTCGTCTATCGCAGCACGAACGAGGTCCATGTCAATATCGGCGGCTGCCTTAATTAAGGATGTCTTGAGTGACTCCAAATTGGGATGAGGCTTTGAGCACGCTTTTTCCCCCAAGTGTTGCCATATCTTGTAATCTAACGGATTCAAATCTGGACTGGAGGGGGGCCAGTCTTCGTGCCGGATGAAGTCGATTTCACGCGCCGCCAGCCAGTCTTGTGTGCTCTTCGCTCTATGAGCTGGCGCCGAATCTTGTTGGAATACCCAGTGCCTGTTATTGAACATGGTATGAGAAACAGGTTCCACAAGGTTCGTCAGGACTGTATTTTGATACACAACTGCATTCGTTTTTACACCTTTCTCACAAAAATGTACCTCTGTTAAGCCCCAATAAGAAACTCCCAACCATACCATGAGCGAGGATGGAAAATGACCTCGTTGGACACGCGGAATACGGTTGCTCGCTTCTTCACTACTGTGTGCGTACACCTTATCATTTTGTTTGTTGTAGCTCTCTTCTACGGTAAAAATTTTTTCATCCGAAAAAAGAATTTCCCGATCTTTTTTTCCCGCGTACCGCTTCAACAAAGCGCGGCATCTCTGCAGTCTCAGGTCCATTAGACGAGCATTCAAACGATGTCCTGTTTTTCTTCGATATGCCCGAAGTCCTAAGTCTTCATTTAACACCCTTTTCACCGTGGTTCTGCTTAACCCCATCTGAAGGGCCAACAGTTTCTGCTTACGTTTGGTATTTCCTTGAATTCGCGCCTTCACAGCTTTTATCACTGCTGGAGTCTTAACAGACCGAGGGCGACCACTTCTTGACCTGTCATCTACACTAGAGACTTCATTGTATCGTTTGATGGTACGATAAACGAATCTTTTAGTTATATTCAAATTTTTCAGTATGTTAAAAATTTGAATTGGCGCGTAACAGCACGATGCAACGCAATAACTGCAACACGGTCTTCTTTAAGCGTCTACTCCATATTTAAAAATGAGTAAAATTCTAAAAGTATACATTTTTTTTTTGAACAATTCGAGATTCGAATTCAATAAACCTTTTTGTGGCCAGCATTCTAAAAAAAAAGTTTTTACTGTGTGACAATACTTATGACCTGACTAGTTATATAATATAAGTATAACTATATTTAAACCGAAGATTGTGATCCCCTCGCGGATGACCAGAGTACTTCTCGACCGTGGTATCTCCCCATGCAAAATACTGTAATAGTAATTACTTTATAATTAGACATTTTATGCGGTTGATTGTTACACGATCTTATTCTTTCGGCTTTGAAATCATAAGTGATATTCCTTACGTACGTGCTAATTGTTAATTTATTATTCAATAAGTCGCACTAGTTCAGTTTAGAAAAATCAGGTTATTATATCTTATACCGATATCTTCCTCAGACCTGAATGTAACTGAGAATGTATCTGAAGGACATTTGGATGAAGTTTGAATTACTTAAAAAAAACGCCTAGCTAAAAAAAATAGCAATACCTATAATACGACTCGATTGATGCGTTGTCATTGCTATAATATTTGTTCAGTTCATACGGTGGAAGTAAAACATTTAAAGTGTTTTATCTCATTCTTTCACAGGCAAAATATTTATTTTACATTAATTTTTTTTTTCGTGTTTTCGTATCAACGAATTTAAACAATATTTATTTAAAATGTGCTTACGAACAACTTTCACGATAAAGTTATGACATCGCGTATCATGTTACAAGAATTGCGCTCGCTAAATAAATTGTAATTATCGCATCGGTAATTTAAATGCAAAATTAAAATATTTTTCTTATGACAGAAATTCTTTGCATTATTTCTTAATTGTTTTCATTGCATATTCATACGAATAATACGCCATCAGAGCTCTTTTTGTCAATAAGATCATTAAGATTTCATTAAATCTGTGTTAAAAATTATTTCGCTTCATAATTATCTACTTTGTATAAAGCTATCACAGCAATTTGGTATTGTTTATTCGTTTTATAATCATATTACTCCATTCCAAAATTACAAAAGATAATATTTAACAAAAATTGACGCGAAATGAAAGAAAATAGAATAAATAATATTTTGAAATATTCCAAATTCAAAATTTATAATATTATTGGTTTTTAAATGTAATCTAGTATTACTTATGGCTAGACTGTGTTATGTATTGGACATAGCCTTGTAGCTTAATTAGGCTAGTATTTACTTACCTGTTTACAACTGTTCAGTTTCTGAACGTCAAAATGGCAGCGAGTGACGTCCGCCATGACACTCTTTCTCTTTGAAATCCAGCCACCAAGAGCAACGCATCAATTTTATATTTCTCTTATATTAAGTCTTTAATTTGTCATATAAAGATAAAATAAATATTATCTCAAAACAATACAGTCCACGCTCAATAACCACAACGCAACATATGGTCCTTCGAGCCGAATATGAACCAGCGACCTATGGATACACAGTCCAGTCTTATTTAAATTGATCTTTATATTTAAAACTATACCTTCTGAGGATTTAGATAGTTTTGTAATATACTTTGATGTAACAATCTAAAGAATCAACAATTCGTTCTCTGAATAGCATTAATTAGATACATAGTACAACTTGGAAGCGAATCTTAACTTAGTTTGTGAACTAGCCCGACTGCTGCGACGACCACGATTTCCATATATTTTTTAAGGATATAATATAATATTAATATAGTTCCATAATATTTGACAATATTCCAACTTACGTCTAAGTTCAACTTTCATAAAAATGACTACCAGACTTTACAACCTAAATTTTACCTTATATTTTTTTTGTGTACTAATTGCCTTTTATAATGTGTATATAAATAAATAAATATAAATATTTACTAACAATCACGGCACGTTAACTAGTCCCGTGCTAAGTTCGTAAAGAACTTGTGTTACAAGTACCAGATAACGGAAATAAATATAATATTTTTATTATACACATACATATATTTAATATACACCCATAACCCTGGAAAGACATTTATATTTATCATACAAATATCTTCCCTTGGCGGGATTCGAACCCGCGACCCCCTTGTGTAGTGACCATGTCACTTACCACTACACCAGACGGCCGTATGACATTATAATGTGAACAATGTGGACTGTATCGAAACACGAAATGGAAATCTTGATTGCATTGTATAGCAGTAGACAACGGCTTGTCTGTGCCCTTAATATTGGCGTCTATGAGAATGACCTCTCACCGTCGGTTGGGCTGTGCGCTCGTCTGTCTACAAAGGCAATACGAAAAAAGATGTACAGGTTTCTAACACGGCTACGACCAATATTTACGCTTTTTTTTTATGAGTGTAGGATTATTTGTAGCCCGGGGGCCTTTCCAGTTTCACCAGGACAGGTGGGCGAGCAAAGGCTCAGCCAGGAGGGGTGGGATTGGCTAACAGCTGCCCGAGCGTCTCCGAAGGAAATCTGATAACTCAAGAGCAACTGCTTCGCGAATGAATTTACTGCCGGATGATGCATGGGTTAGGTTGCACGTCGACCTCTTTGTCGAGTTCGAAGAGTACGATTATCGGGGTCCCTAAGCCTGCTCTTAGAGTTAGAGCTGAAGGCGTCTAAAGATGGAAATTGAATTGAATCTGATGGATCCGTAAGCACGTGTCTAGGGCGTGAACGGTGACTGGCTCCTGCGTGATCAGGATTCGGAAAGTAAGCAGCTGCGGCAACGATAAGGCGATTATGATGACGCGTAACCTTATCGAAGTACCGTTGCGACGCTGACTTCATGTATTTCCGGATTGATTCTAGGTCCTGGTCGTCGTGTAGGTCAACGTTCCCCAAAAACCATGGAGCTCCGACGGCTAGCCTACAAAATAGTGGAGGAGAGTAGGGATTGGAGGGTGGAAGGGTTTTTTATTGTATAGATGGGTGGACGAGCTCACAGCCCACCTGGTGTTAAGTGGTTACTGGAGCCCATAGACATCTACAACGTAAATGCACCACCCACCTTGAGATATAAGTTCTAAGGTCTCAATTATTGTTACAACGGCTGCCCCAACCTTCAAACCGAAACGTATTACTGCTTCACGGCTGAAATAGGCGGGTTGGTGGTACCTACCCGTGCGGACTCACAAGAGGTTCTACCACTAGTAATTACGCAAATTATAATTTTGCGGGTTTGATTTTTATTACACGATGTTATTCCTTCACCGTGGAAGTCAATCGTAAACATTTGTTAAGTACGTATTTCATTAGAAAAGTTGATATCCGCCTGCGGGATTCGAACACCGTTGCATCCCTAGATACGATTGCACCGGACATCCTTTAGGCCACGACGACTTTAAGCATTATTATTTTGTGAGTATTACTAAGCTGTGTATTTGTTAGAAAAACGTTCCAAGCTACGAATCAGATGGTCACACTACACAAGTAGAAGTTAAACTTTGAAAGTTTGCCTGTTTTAAAAGGCGCTGAATTAACAATTTCCGTTAACCGCGCTCCAAGCTGCGAGATCCCGGACTAATCCCCAAGGATCCTCGGAGCCGCGTAAGTTCACCATCATAACGTAAAACATAAGGTATGGATTTTAGAAGGTTTAATGGGTACATGAGGTGTCTATAATTGAATATGCAATTTCGAAAAGGGCACATCTCTCAAAATGTAAAATTCAGGAAATGAAAAAAACTGATTATTTTCTAAAGCAGTGTAAAATTTAAAATATTAACTTTTGAGATATATTTTAGTATTAATTAGCAATTGAAAATTACTGGAATTATTATAAAATGGGTGTAGGTAAGCCTCAAAACTACATGTATATGAAAAAACGTATTCGACAAAATATGGGACATGTGCCCTTTTCGAAATTGCATATTCAATTAAAATGTAAAGATAGCAAAAAGATCGATGCCTTTTCAAATGTTCGTGTGGCGAAGGATGCTCCGAATACCTTGGCATGCTATGAAAACTAACGAGTCCATTTTAATAGAGCTAAACATTCAAAACAGGATGTCTGCCGTCTGCTAAGAGCGTGCTATGAGCTTCTTCGGACACATCATGCGGTCTCCCGGACATTAATTAGAGAAGCTCATAATTTTGGGTCGCATAAAAGGCAAGCGCGCCGTGGGCAGAACACCAGTCAGATGGTCAGATCTGGTTAAGGAAGTGGTTGGTGGTAGTCTATACCGTGCAGTCCATGCCACCGGTAGCCGAACAGTATGGAGGAAAGCCACACGTGGTCGCGATACTCAGTAGTGAGGAAACGATGAAGAGAGAGAGTATTCGAATATAAAAAGGAAGCAGAGAAAATTTTGAAAATAGCTTTTCAAGGACTAAATGTAATGAGAGGGCGGGGTTGCTCCATTTTGAACTTGTTAGTGTTGACTTAAATCTTTTCTAACCGTGTCAAGAAAGCACAACGAAAAGATCAATAATACTTTCTTCTCACTCGTGTCATTTTTGACAGAGTGGTCGGATCGTCATGTAGTGTTGGAGGAACAAACTTGATGCGTATCACGATGCCCCGCTATCTTTCCCTGTTCAAGGCCATTCTATTGCACTCATTTAGGGGACCTCTTACTGTAGTTTTTATTTGGTCTGTCCACCGCATTGGTGACCTCCCCGCGGTCTTGTACCATCAACCCTCCCTGGACAAGGAGGCGTTAGATTTTTTCGGTTTCGGCTTAATTGGAAGGGGTCACTCTGCAACTTGTTGACTAGTTTGCATTTCAAACTCGTAACCGCGCGTATCGTCACTAGTAATATATAGGTTTGTACCTAATTTTTCTGTGGAAATACTTAGGTAACATAAATTATTTTATTTTACTTTGGTCCATCTAATTGTTGGAAGAAAATGGTTTGAGGCATAAGACCGTCTAAATAAATTGATAATGTAATGATTTGGAGTACAACGAAGCATACTGTATTCTGCGATGTTTTGAGGTTTTGGTAAGGCTTCTACTACCAACTTAATTTCGTTATATTAATCACAAATTTTTACTTAGATTCACCGTTATTTAATTATATCTGAGAAAGTTTCAAAGTAGAAGAGGCTCTCTCGGCGAGCCGGCTAGTTAGTGCCGTCGCGTCGAGAGCGCCCAACAACAGCGTCGAGTGCCTTTGACCCAATAAGTACCCGTCTCTGCCAGCCTTCATATTGGAAGTATTTAGAGGTATTGTTTGAAGATTTTTGTTGTGTTGTAGATAAAATCTGTGTCTTGTTAGAATAACTGATATTAGCTTTGTTAATTGAAATAGAATATTGTGTGGGGTTGGCCTAATATAGCACTACCCTATTTCTTCTCATAGGTATGGTAAAAGGTGATTAAGGGATACCAGAGCATTGGCAGTAGCGTTCTCTGATTACTATACAAGCATACTACGATTGCCTATCATTATTTATGCCCTGTTAATTGCACTTGCTTTTTTTGCCTTTTTTGCAGAACTAATATTTACCACAGGTGACTACATGCAAAAAATTGAATTTATTCTTTTACTACAAGCATATTTCTTATTTAACAAGAAAAGCAGTAAGTAGTTGTTTGATTTCAAATTTATATGCAGCAGCAGATTTACAGCGTAGAGCATGTGTTTGAAGACAGTGCAGCTAGTAGTAGTTTGTAGATACACTGGGAAATTATATAGCATGGATGTCGGCGCGCGGCTTAGATTACAAAGCGCATCCGCACCCTTTGTCAGCGAGCGCCGCCGGCACACTTGCAACGGTCGACGGCAGGCGGCTTGGATCACAGAGGGCGTCGGCACCCTTTGACGGCTCCGGTCACCGGTACACTTGCAACGTTCGTGGCGGTCGGCTTGGAACACACACCGCAGCGGCACCCTTTGATGGTGCGGGTCACCGGCACACTTCAACGTTCGCGGCGGGCGGCTTGGATCACATACCGCAGCGGCACCCTTTGATGGCGCGAGTTGCCGGCACACTGGCTGACTATAAAAAGAGCTGCTGTACAATCCTTAGCTCAGAAGCGAGCGAGTCGCCTTATTAGATAGAACGCTCCTGCGTAATATACGCTCTGAGTTAATATTACTAGTTTCATTTACATACGAAGACCACCCGTTTATCATGTCGCTACCCGAAAATGGAAATACTCCAACATCAGAAGTGGGATCACCACGTGACGAACAACGGCCTAATGACGTAATTCAAGCTATGGCAGACGCATTTAAAACCACGATGAACGATATGATGACTCAACTGTCTTACGATCATCGCGTAACCTTGACTGAAATGATCGGCACCATGAAATCAGAAGAAAATACGCGAGTGCGCATTGCCGACGTTTATTTTCCTACATATGACCCCGATTCTAGCACCGATGTACACGATTGGGTAGATCTTATTACACGTACTCAAGCAGAATATGGACTTCGAGATCATGAGGTACGATTAAAAGCAGCAAGTGTATTAAAAGGTCGTGCAAAGACATGGGCAGATAGTAGCCTCCTAAGGACAACAACCTGGACGGAAATGCGGGATGACATGTTGCAAACTTTCGAACCCGAATCCAGGTACTTTGCAGATATTCTGAGTTATAGAAATTACACCATTGACGAGGCAGAAAACATTCAAGATTTTATTTCAAACGTGTGGCGTATGTTCAAAAGGATAGTAAAACCTCATCCAACGGAACAGGATGCAGTAGAATTTGTCATTGGGAGCATTGGAGATGAACGGATTCGGACAGAACTGCTCAATAGCAAGTCAAATACTGTTCCGGAGTTAATTGCTATAGCCAAAACGTTTCGCAAACGAAAGAATATACCAACTAAACCAACTGAGTTCAGTAAGCAACCTCGTTTGAACTTTAATCGTGATAGATCCAACTTGACTTGTCATGTTTGTGGAAAAACAGGTCATTTTGCTGGATATTGCCCGGAAAATGCAATTCGACGCGGAACATTTTCAGCATCAGGATCAGGAGCTTCTTTCTCATCAAGAGATTCGCCTGTACCATCCATTAAGGAGTGTTCCTACTGTAAAGGGACTCGACACACTACAGAAAGATGTTTTAAAAGAATTGCTGACGAACAACACAGTAAAAGAGTGAATCTATGACGGAGTACTGAGACTAAGGCACATATTAATGCCTTCATGATAAAGACTGAACAAAACAAATTGGAAGAGCGAGGCAGATTTTTCTGCCATAGAAATCTGTATTGTGGCTTTCGGGACAAAGAAAGAATACATAGAAGTGTTTGAAAGGAATCTGTCCAGTCCCGACTTACTCTCACGCACAATTAATTAATCTGAGTGCACATTATTGATATTTTCATTTGTCTTGAATTTTGTGTTGAGCTACACCACTAATCACTTACAAATTATTGTTTTCAGTTCAGTGAAATCATCAGAGAAAGGCTTTCGACAAACAAAGTGACCTCTGGGGAACTGAATATTTCATTTAAATAATGTTGTGGAACAGCGGCCCTACAAAATGAACTAGTAGAAATAAAAATACTCTACTTCTACATAATGCCCCGTTCGTATACCAGAAATTCACTAAAAGTACTGATAGAAGAAGCGACTCTGATTTACTTGGATAGCCTCCTTATGCTTGAAAGATTGGTAGAAGAAACTTTACAAAGATTGTACTAAGTACTTTGGGCCGAATGGCACCACTACGGGAATTGAAAAAAATCAGGAACGAAATGGATATGGACTGCCTCTCACGAAGCAACAAGATTAAACATAATCGATTACCGTACCTGCGCGCTGCTTCATACCATGTTCAAAGAGGGCGTACCAATTGAACTTCATACAGATGCAAGTGATGCTGATCCAACTATCACTCATATGAATTGGAGATTGTGGCTATTGTAAGATCCATAAAACCTTTATGTAACTTTTTATACGACAGAAAGCTCACTGTTGTCACAGACTGCAATGCTTTGAAAACCTTTCGATATATGCAAGAACTACTGCCACGTGTGCATCGGTGGTGGCCTTTTCTGCAAAATGTTAACTTTGATGTCGAGTATCGTAAAAGAGAAAGACTAAAACACGTCAATTGTTTTAGTAAGAACCATATTACCCAGAAAACCTTTAACTTGACTTTGGATAAAGACTGGTTAGTAATGAAACAGTACAGAGATCCTTTTTAAGTAGCCTAATCAATGATATCAAGAACAATGGCAATAAAAACACTGAATACTTAATCAGAGACGAAGTTTTGTGCCAAAAAGTTAAGCTGGAGAATGGAAGAACCAAGACTCTAAAAGCGGTACCACAATGCTACCAATGGAGTATCATAAATAATTACCACAAAGTTTTAAAACACTTTGGCTGGGAGAAAGCACTCGAAAAACTCAAAGAACACTTTTGGTCTGACAAATTGAGTTCAAAAGTTCGCAGCTTCATAGACAATTGCGTGGTTTGTAAAACTATGAAAAGTACTTCAGGCACAGCACAGATAATTCACGTAGATATCTCTGGGAAATTGAGTGGACCTGAAAAAGAATACGTCTTTGTACGGTTGATGCCTTTTCCAAATTGTTTTATTAAAGCATGCTACTAAGAAAAGTCAAGAATCGGCCTTGCAACACTTGTATTTCTTTTTGGAACTCTCAAGAGGATAATCGTTGATGGTGATGGTGCATTCGTGTCCTAATATAAACAATACTGTAAACAGTACGGCATTGAACTGCACCACATCGTAGCATACACGAATAGATCAAACGACCAGGCCAAAAGAATTTTCCGCATCGTTAAAGATGGACTCACTGTCATTAGTAATATTCAGCAGGATCACTGGGAACACAACTTGCTATTAACTGTACAGTACCTATCCAAAGCAACTGGGAAAGCACCTATGGAATGGAGCTAATTTCAATTATTGATGAAGAAAATGAGAGCTAATCCTAAATTTTCTGTAAAATAGTGTCTGAAAGGATGACCGAACGGGCAGAGAAAACTAAAGCTAAATTTGATAACACTAAAGCAAAAATAAAAGGAATTGACTAGGGTCAATACGATTTAACCCTTCCGGTTGGGAACCAAAGTAAGTCAAAAAGTTCGGGGGTTACGAGATAAAGAAGGTCCTTCCTAATGACCGATACGAGGTCAAGAAAATCACAGAACGTGGACCCAAAAGTAGCCCATGAAAATTACAAGCAGCTCCAAACTATGGAAAACAGAATGAGATTGCCGTGTCGGCGTATGAATTTCCATTAGAAGAGATCAATGAGATACAATTTTTGGAATGAGGCTTCTCTTTGTGTGCCTAACTTTGAACGCCAGCGAAGAGGCTTGGTTGTTCCAATATTATTGATGACATGTAACCCAGACTTTGAACACCAGCGCGTAGGCTTGGTTGTTGCAATATTAGTAATGGCGTGTAGGCCTAAGACTGAACACCAGCGCTTGGGCTTGGTTGTTGATGCCGTATAGGCCAGACTTTAAACATCAGCGTGTAGGCCTGGATGTTGCAATATGAGTAATGGCGTGTAGGCCTAAGTTTGAACACCAGCGTGGAGGCTTGGTTGTTGCAATATAAGTAATGGCGTGTAGGCCTAAGTCTGAACACCAGCACTTGGGCTTGGTTGTTGATGCCGTGTAGGCCAGACTTTGAACACCAGCGTGGAGGCTTGGTTGTTGCAATATGAGTAATGGCGTGTAGGCCTAACTTTGAACACCAGCGTGGAGGCTTGGTTGTTGCAATATGAGTAATGGCGTGTAGGCCTAACTTTGAACACCAGCGTGGAGGCTTGGTTGTTGCAATATGAGTAATGGCGTGTAGGCCTAACTTTGAACACCAGCGTGGAGGCTTGGTTGTTGCAAAATTATCAATGGTGTTGAGGCCATACTTTGAACACTAGCGTGCAGGCTTAGTTGTTACAATGTATGGTGTCGATACCAAACTTAAGTACCACTACCAAGATTCAAGTAATTTATCATTACAGGACTAATGCCGCAGAGACGCGTCAATTGCAGAATGGCCGTGTCGGCGCGCGGCTTAGATTACAAAGCGCATCCGCACCCTTTGTCAGCGAGCGCCGCCGGCACTTTTTTTTTTTTTTTTTTTTTTTTTTTTTCCTACCTATGCTGATAGCCTTGAGAGGCTATTTCAGCTTCACCCTAACGTTTGTAGGTGAGCTCGCGGGGCTCAACCGGAGAGTTGCTAACACTGACCCTAGCAAGAGCAGTGCTTCGCAGAATCTACCACCGGATCGGAAACGCGACCCACTGAGAAGATCCGGCGAGAAACTCAGTGGGCTGTGTCTATGGGTTAGTTCGCTCGTCGAGCCCTTCGTCGCAAGCGACGGGTTCGACAAGGACGGTGACCGGTGCTTGTGGTGCCTAAGAGCACCGTTAATGGATCAGGAGGATCCGTAATGACGTGCTTTGGGCGACGTCGACGGTTTACCATTCGGTCTACTGGGTCGGGTATGTAATTTCCAGCGGCTACGATGAGAGGGTTCTCATGTCGTGCCGCCTTCTCAAAATGGCGCAGCGATGCCGACTGTAGATACTTACTGACAGAGTCAAGCTCCAGGTCATCGTGGAGATCCACGTTCCTCAGGAACCATGGTGCTCCGACGGCTATCCTGCAGAATCGGGATTGCGCCGCCGGCACACTTGCAACGGTCGACGGCAGGCGGCTTGGATCACAGAGGGCGTCGGCACCCTTTGACGGCTCCGGTCACCGGTACACTTGCAACGTTCGTGGCGGTCGGCTTGGAACACACACCGCAGCGGCACCCTTTGATGGTGCGGGTCGCCGGCACACTTCAACGTTCGCGGCGGGCGGCTTGGATCACATACCGCAGCGGCACCCTTTGATGGCGCGAGTTGCCGGCACACTGGCTGACTATAAAAAGAGCTGCTGTACAATCCTTAGCTCAGAAGCGAGCGAGTCGCCTTATTAGATAGAACGCTCCTGCGTAATATACGCTCTGAGTTAATATTACTAGTTTCATTTACATACGAAGACCACCCGTTTATCATGTCGCTACCCGAAAATGGAAATACTCCAACATGGATACGTTGTTAAGATACTTAAGAACATGTTTGCCGCGTTTTTGTCGAAACCGCCATTTTGCAAGTACCTACTGCGTTTTCTACAAAAAAAGCAGATTTACTAAAAGTAGGGCCTATTCCCGGGCTATAATATCGTCCTGCCTATTTCTGCCACGAAGCACTCGTTCATTCCGATTTGTAGAGCGGTGGCAGCGAATGTACAATACAATTGAGACTTTGAACTCAGGTCTCAAGGTGGTGTTCACGTTGTCATATCTGCGAGTTTCCAGTAACTTCGAATCCCCAGGGGGACGCTCTTTACGGAATAAAACAAAGAAAGCATCGACTGACGCATTGTTTACCGTTTCACTTATTGACAAGACTTACAGACTGTTTTTTTTTTTTTTTTTTTTTTTTTTTTTCCTACCTATGCTGATAGCCTTGAGAGGCTATTTCAGCTTCACCCTAACGTGTGTAGGTGAGCTCACGGGGCTCAAACCGGAGAGTTGCTAACACTGACCCTAGCAAGAGCAGTGCTTCGCAGAATCTACCACCGGATCGGAAACGCGACCCACTGAGAAGATCCGGCGAGAAACTCAGTGGGCTGTGTCTAGGGGTTAATTCGCTCGTCGAGCCCTTCGTCGCAAGCGACGGGTTCGACGAGGACGGTGACCGGTGCTTGTGGTGCCTAAAAGCACCGTTAATGGATCGGGAGGATCCGTAATGACGTGCTTTGGGCGACGTCGACTGTTTACCATTCGATCTACAGGATCGGGTATATAGTTTCCAGCGGCCACGACAAGAGGGTTCTCATGTCGTGCCGCCTTCTCGAAATGGCGCAATGATGCCGACTGTAGATACTTACTGACAGAGTCGAGCTCCAGGTCATCGTGGAGATCCACGTTCCTCAGGAACCATGGTGCTCCGACGGCTATCCTGCAGAATCGGGATTGAATAACCTGAAGGGGCTTCAAGTTGGTGCGGGCTGCGTGAGCGAACACTACGCTTGCATACGTCATAACGGGGCGTATGCAAGTTTTGTAGAGAGTTACCTTATTACGGAGGGACAGTTTGCTTCGCTTGCAAAGCATAGGGTAGAGACGTCCTAATATGAAGGCGGCACGGTCGCGTACCGTTTTAATATGGGGACGGAATGTCATCCCTCTGTCGAGGGTGACGCCTAGGTATTTGACCTGCGAGGCCCACGGTATGGGCTGGCCAAAGAGAGTAACGGGGCTAACGGCGGAGGTGTTTGCGCGCCTATTAGGGAGTGGGATGCTCGAAGTGGTATTCGGAGGGCGACCCCTTTTGAAGAGCACCGCTGTGCTTTTCGTGGGGTTGATGTCGATGCGCCACTTCCGGAACCACTGTCCCATGGTGGCTACTGCGATCTGGAGTTGCCGATGTAGCAACGACATCTTCCTACATGAGTAGTAGATAGCCGTGTCATCGGCGAAGAGCGCTAGATGGGTCTCCGGAGACCGGGGTATATCATTGATATACAAACTAAATAATAACGGGGAGAGCGCGGAGCCTTGCGGGACTCCGGCAGTCAGATGACGGGGGCGAGAGCGAGTTCCCTCTATTCGATATCGAAACAAACGGTTCGACAAGAAGTCTCGTATGATGAGCACGAGTCTGTCTGGCACTCCCATGTTGTACAGTTTGTAGATCAAACCGTTGTGCCAGACTTTGTCGAACGCCTTCGCGATATCGAAGAAGAGGGCGCCGGTCGGGATTTGTTTACGCCTATTTAGCCCTATTAAGATGTGCTCCGTGAGGCGGTGCACTTGTTGTAGGCACGAGTGCTTAGCGCGGAATCCAAACTGCTCGTCTATTAGAATTTTATTCGCGGTAACGAAGTCCCAGAGGCGTTTCCGAAGGAGCCGTTCGTAAATTTTGCCTATCGTCGGGAGGAGACTAATCGGACGGTAACTAGCGGTTTCGTTTTTCGGTTTGCCCGGCTTATGTATACCGATAACGTCCGCTTCTTTCCACACCGCGGGAAAGATGCAGTGCGTCATAGCGGCATTTAAAATGGCAGCCAACATTGCTATCAGTTGGACTGGTAAGAGTTTAAGCGCGCGGTTACGGATGCCGTCGGAGCCGGGTGCCTTCTTAGGTTGGAGGTTGTGGATCGCTTCTCTAACTTCGTCAGTGGTAATGGGGGGTAACGCGTCCGAGGGCGGTAGGGAAGCTCTGCGCTCGACCTCCCTGTCGACTAACTCGGTGTGTTCGGGGTCCGCGTATTGAGTGCTGGTGGTGCACTGCTCTTGCAGTGCATCGGCCAGCAGCTCAGCCTTGTCATCGTCATCGAAAGCCGGTGGTTGGCCTGAAGGGCGTACGAGGGGAGGCATAGTAGCGGTAGTTTCGGATTTGAGAGTCCTAGCTAGTCGCCAGTATGCTTGGTGGGAGGGCGCGAGTTGTTCTAAATAACTATGCCAATTTTCGTTACGGGCGTCGCTTAGGCGGGAGTGGACTTCGCGTTGTAGACGACGCATCCGAATCCGGTTTGAATGCGTGGGAAGACGATCGTAGGCCCGGATTGCCGCGTTCCTAACTCTTAAGAGATTCCTAAGTTCGGGGGAAAGTCTAATGCGGTGGAAGCTATCCTCCACATCGACTTCTTTAGAAGATCTAATGATCGCGGAAGAGATGTGATCGGTAATGATGTTTATGGATTCGACGGTGTCCTCGGGGGATAGATTCGAATCCGGGCCGTAAGGGAGGATTGGCGGAGCGGCTTCGGCTAAGCACGTGCCCAGCTTATTCCAATCCACCATGGTCCTCGTAACAGTAACTGGGTTGTGAGGGCGACCGAGCTGCATAACGACAGGTCGGTGGTCTGAGTCGAGCTCTGACAGTGCTTCGATGGAATGCAAGCGCAGAGTTACGTTCCTAAGCAATGCCAGGTCTATAGTGCTCGGACGGAGCGCGATGTTATACGGATAACATGTTCGAGTTGGGGGGCCGACTACTTCGAAGGTGAGGTCGTCTATAAACGCGTCGAGACGCCTACCGTTGACGTTAGTACGATGGCAGTTCCACCTAGTGTGGTGGCAATTTAAATCGCCTGCCAGGATGACAGAGTCTCCCATGCCGAACAGTGACTCGATGTCACTGCTCAGGAGGGGCTTGTCCGGGGGGAGATAAACGGATGCGATGACGATCGGCTGGTGTCCCGTCAGCGAGATACGGCACACTGACGCCTCGATATGTGAGAGCGAGGGAGTATCGAGAGGGACAACGTGCAGGGCCCGCCTATAGTAAATGGCAGTCCCGCCTTTGGAGGCGGTGAGTTTGTCATTCCTAACCATGACGTAATTCGCGACTTTCGGGTCACGACGCGAGGGCTTCAGGCAGGTCTCCTGCACTAACAGAATATCTATTAGGTTGTCGCGGAGGAATTCGAAAATTTGATCGCGTTGCCGCGCGAGTCCGTTAGCATTGTAGAATGCTAACGTAAGGGAATACGGTTTTTCTCTACCTTTTTGCGCCATTGATTACCGGTAAAGAATTTTTATAACGTGCGAGACACGGACTCGTAGACGTCCATGTGATCGAAAGCGGCCGCGAGCCGCTGTTCGGGGGTTACCGACCTACGGATAGCATCTGCGAACGATCGCAGACGGTCAAAGTTTACCGCGGTGACGAAGTCGCGCACGAGCGCGAAGTCGTTGACGACTGAGGGTTGCGGGGGGCGGTACGCGGGCGCGGGGCGAGGTGCGAGCAGGGGCTGAGGCGCGTGACGTGTCGCAGGCGGGAGCTGGGGTACGTTTTGTGTTCCCTCCTTCGTATACGGCAGCGGTTTTTTCCACGCCGAGACGGTGGGAACCGCAGCCGGTACGAAGGCTGGTTTCGGCACTGAAGGCGCCGAAGTCTTTGGGTCGACGGTTCGGGGGGCTGGGTGGTTCGGGCGTTTACGCGGAGCCCTAGGACATCCGCGGTAGTTTGCCGGGTGCCCTTGCTTAAGGCATAGGACACAGCTTGGGGGTTCCGTCGCGGTTTCCCTAACACGCGAACATTCTGTGGTTGCGTGATCGCCGAGGCATTTCACGCAGCGGGGGCGCGCGTGGCAATTACGCGCTGAGTGGCCATAGAGCTGGCACCTGTGGCACTGCCCGGGAGTACCACGTTTATGGGGGGCTTCGATGGTGACCCCGGAGAGGCCGCATATCGTTTTGAGACATGAGATTCTTTTCTTTGCCTCCGGGGTTGATTCTAGCGCGACGAGAATCATATTGTACGGCTGTCTGCCGCGTCCGCTGTGCATCCGGTGCACACTAATTATTGGGAGGGACTGACCGATCAGATCCTCCTTTACGTAGTCTATGTCGAGTTCCTTGGGGACTCCACGTATCACTACGCGGAGTTCGCGGTCCTCCTGAAGAGCATAGGTGTGATAACCTATGTTCTCCTTTCGGAGGTAAGCAGAGAGGGCCCTATGGTCGCCCGGCGTTGCGACCTTAATCTGAATCCCATGCGCGACGTTACGCGCATGGGTATAATTAATTTTGTTGGCCTGAAGGGCCTGGGATACGCGATTCCACGCTGACTTCTCCTGGAGTATCAGCGGGGGCGGGACAACTGTTTTAGGCGCGGGCGCGGTTTTTGGGCGCGGCGGTGGGATTACGCGGCGGGCGGAGTCCGACTCCGGTGTTACGACTACCTGCGGTCGGGAGGCGGTCGCGGACTTGGTTTGCTTCGTCATGGAGCTCCGGGACTCCACGACGCGAGTACGCTTTTTACCGCGCGTTACAGTTTGGAACCCATCCGAGGTTCCGGGTTGAGGGCTAGTCGCGGACTCGAAGTCCATCTCCGATTCGGTATCGGAGCCTGAACTAGACGCTATTGAGGTCGCGACGGACGAAACTGACGTGATTGACGCGGGCGCGGGGGTAGCGGGGGCGGGGGCGTTAGACGCTACGGCGGCGGCGTGCGTACGTGCGCTTGAACACGGACCGGCGGCGGGGCACGCGAGGCATGCCTGCGAGGCATGTTTGGCGACGGCGGCGAGAGATGCGGGGGGAGAATATTTACCAAATGAGGCCCTATAGGCTTCGAATTCGGGCGCGATTGACGGATATTTTTCCCGAATGAAGTCGATGAAAAGTTTTTCCTCCATCTTTACGTGATTTTCGCCCGGGGGGGGGGCGGCCCCGGGACTTAAACACGCGCTCGCCTTGCGGCGAGGCCCCTGCGTCGGTAACACTAAATTGGCCGAAGCGATTCTAGGAATTTTAGAAATTTTAGTGAATAGAATAGATAGAATAGAATTAGAGTGAATAGAACCACTGCACAGTTCCCGGGCGGCAATGCCTTGCAATTAGGCGCAGGTACAAATTCCGAGAAACACTTGGGCCACAGATGTGCCACGAACAATGATCTATTATCACCGGTAGTCACTTCCGACAAAACAATGAGCACGTCCACGCGCGTCGGTTGCTCAAATCGGAATGATTACAGACTGTCACAAGTGTTAAAACTCTCACGCTGTAAAACGCCTCAATCGAGTCACCTTGTTATATTTAGGTTAATTGCACTAAAGCTAAATAAACTGATAAATTGTTTTAGGTCAGTTTTGTCGTCCGATTGTTCTGTTATTGTAGTTAAATTTTATTTATTTATTAAAGATTTAGTCAGCTACTTGAAGGGGATAAGAAAGGGGGAAGGCAAAACTGAACTGCAACCATCCCCACCACACGTTTCGTTTACAACTAAGTGCTTCGTTTGTTTTTCCCTATCTATGCTGATAACCTTGAGAGGCTATTTCACCTTTACCCTAGCATGTATGTGAGCTCTCGGGGCTCAAAGTGGAAGTGCTGCTAACACTGACCTTAGCAAGAGCCGTGCTTCGCGGAATCTACCACCGGATCGGAAATGCAACCCACTGAGAAGATCCGGCGAGAACCTCAGTGGGCTGTGTCTGTGGGTTAATTTACTCGTCGAGCCCTTCATCGCAAGCCACGGGCTCGACGAGAACGATGACCGGTGTTTAGGGTACCTAAAAACACCGTTAGTGGATCGAGAGGATCCGAGATGACGTGTTTTGGGCGACGTCGACTGTTTACCATTTGTCCGCGGGATCGGCTATGTAGTTTCCGGCGGCCACGATGAGAGGGTTCTCGTGTCGTGCCGCTTTATCGAAATGGCACATTGATGCCGACTGTAGATACTTACTGATGGACTCTAGGTCCAGGTCGTCGTGCAGGTCGACTTTTCTGACGAACCAAGGGGGTCTACATCACGTTAATACCGTAGATACGTGATATCAGTACAAAGCCTGAAAATTCCACAGAGAATTAATAGGATTACATGAAGATAATTTTGCAAGACATGAAAAATTGTCGTAAAACACCAAAACGATGTATGCTTAATAACAAATAAAATATATTTTTTATCATACAGTTCATAGCTAAAGACGTACGGTGATTAAGGTATACAAGAGAAAAGTATGTAATCATTTACAATGTGATTTATTGTGAACATAAATATAATTATTACGTCGGTAAGAGCAACGCTATCTATCGTCGAATAGCAGAAACGAATATCAAAAGAACCAGTGGAGTCTAGAACGCTCAAGAAGTACAACGCCATCTATTGTGATAAAGCGGAAACACACATCGAATCTACTCGACTTGCCCAGAAAGCTCTCGATAAATTTAAGGATGTCATCTTTTTTTTATTTATTTTTTATTACTTAGATTGGTGGACGAGCACATAGCCCACCTGGTGTTAAGTGGTTACTGGAGCCCATAGACATCTACAACGTAAATGCGCCACCCACCTTGAGATATAAGTTCTAAGGTCTCAAGTATAGTTACAACGGCTGCCCTACCCTTCAAACTGAAACGCATTACTGCTTCATGGCAGAAACAGGCAGGGTGGTGGTACCTACCCGCGCAGACTCACAAGAGGTCCTACCACCAGTAAAAAAACTCTCGACAAACAAAACAGTCTCGACTATAAAAGCGCTGCAGAGATGGCACGTAGTAAGCGGTTCTACTTTTTTTCTTTCTACCTAAGCTGAAGGTCCAGACAGACCATGTCAGCGTCGCCAGGCTAGTCGCGGTTCTAATCGAAGCAAAATAGCGAACGGATCACCTAAAGCGAATCGGAAGATTTAAGATTTTAAAGTGTTCTAAGTGTAGAATACAGTTTTAATGTATACTTCGGTACAATTTTTATATCTCCCGAACCCCAGCGCGTAACATTATTTTTCAGAGACAGTAATCACTTATACCCGTAGTAGGAGCTATAGTAGAATGACTATAAATATACATACAACTCTTTTTGTTTTTGTTATAAGCCATTCTATTCATTTCCATGGTTTTTAGATTCATAACATAATTAAATAACGAGTCTATATTCTAACACTAAACAACATAACGTTAATTCTAAAGTCATTATTTTTTGTCTGGAACAGGATATCGGTTTTCCCCGTGGTAACGGTGCAAAAAACACCGGAAGCACTCATTATCGTTTCCGGTGATTATCGGGAATCGTTCGAGGACCGGAAAAACTGACCCCAATCGATACTTTTAGTGGTTTTGTCTCGGGAAAAAAATCAGTAGCGGAAAACGAGAAAACATGTAGCAATTTCGAGAGTAAAAAGTTTTTCTCCTCGTTTATTACAATGGCTTCAGAGCTAATTGTATTCTATACTAATATTATAAAGAGGATAGATTTGTTTGTTTGTTTGTTTCGAATAGGCTCCGAAACTACTGGACCGATTTGAAAAATTCTTTTTCCATTAGAAGCCGACATTGTCCCTGATGAACATAGGCTACTTTTTTTTAATTTTTTTTAAAATTTTTTTTTTGGTTTCATGTGTGTTTTAATGTTTCCGAAGCGAAGCGAGGGCGGGTCGCTAGTTATTTATAAAAAGAAGATTGATTTCTGTTTAATTTGAATTTACTTCCATTGCTGTGGTTGAAAACATTCAAGATGAAAGCAGAACAACTTGTAATAAAAAGCAGATCCAAAACTTTTTATTAGAAGTGTTAAGTTCAATAAACTATTTAAATAGTTATTAATAACACTAAAAGTTTCCAATAAGTTAAAGCGAAACTATGATGTGTTCGATATCCTAGATTGTATGGTGCACTGTGGCACTGGGTACCATGGTCTTGATTATTTCCACCGAACCACAATTGTTCTTTGTTTTTTAATAATTCGTTTTTATGTCTTTTGAAGTCATCGTGGCCTAAAGGATAAGGCGTTTGGTGCATTCGTATGTAGCGATGCACCAGTGTTAGAATCCCGCAGGCGGGTACTAATTATTCTGATGAAATGCGTACTTAACAAATGTTCAGGATTGACCTCCACGGTCTTAACCGTTATTTCTTAAAATAACATCGTGTACAAACCCGGAAAATTATTATTTGCGTAATTACTGGTGGTAGGACGTCTTGTGAGCTGGCACGGTTAGGTAAAACCACCCTGCCTATTTCTGCTGTGAAGCAGTCATGCATTTCGGTTTGAAGGGTGGGGCAGCCGTTGTACTGTAAACACTGAGACCTTGAGATCTTAAGGTAGGTGGCGGCATTTACGTTGTAGATGTCTATGGGTAGCTCCGGTAACTACTTAATATCAGGTGGGCCGTGAGCAATATAAAAAAAATGCTTCAAGGATTCTATTCGTTTTATTTTTGATACTTGCTAAATTTATTGAGCTTACAAAAAATACGATTCGAATGCCACTTCTCATTCTGAGATATGAGATCAAAGTCTTTATTGTATTTTATAACGGGTTCCTCACTCATGAAACTGGAACGTTTGCTTCACGGCAGGAATAGCGGGGATAGTAGTACCTACCTGTGTCGGTTCATAATACGTAATAGTACCAATAAAAAAACTAACTACGCCTACAGATGAACTGACTAGCTTCAAAGAGGTCAAATAAGGTTCACTGCATTTTAGAATAGTTATAGTAGGATTTTCCTGAATGTTGTTATTTTCTCAAACTACCCTTTGGTCATTAAGTCAAGTGACAAGCTTTTGTCCCTTGAATCAGTACAACACAGCTGTACAGGGATGATTCGATAAGCCAGCTCCACTCCGCGTCCTGCATCTATATTCAATCTTGGACACCTCTCAATTCGGGAAGAGCACGTGACTTGAATACTCTGCCGTGTAGGGGCACCATGATGACCTATTATTTATTTATGCCTCTACCACAGCTCTGTCTACACCATCCTTGGTTGACTGGTAGATAATGCGTCTGCCATTGTACTCTATTGCATAAAGTTAAATAATTAAAGTACTAACTATAGAATTACGGTCCATTCGCTTCGTTTAACCTCACTTTTGTTATTTTCTTTTTATTGTTTATATTTGTCACCAGATGGCGTTGTTTCAAACCTTACAAATTTTAATCAGAATCGTCGTCAAAGCTATCAATTACGTAGAAGTTTTTTTTTCCCGGATAGCCACATGTAGGTGAGCTCACGGGGCTCAAACCGAAGTGTTGCTAACACTGTCCCTAGCAGTGCTTCGCAGAATCTACCACCGGATTGGAAACGAATATCGTGTACTTGCCTTTACCGTTCAAGAGTAATTAAAATATATTCAGATTCAGATTGCATTTCACCGGAAATTGTTTCTCGTTTTACGTAGTTTTAATTAAGTGACTTGGGAGACTTCATTCCCTGTAGTTTTTATTCTATTGGTGTATGTTATTGTGAATTTATCAAAGAAAAGTCTCAACAATTGTTTGTAAAATTAGTGTAGCATATTTATCTATTATATTTAACTCTGCCAACCGGTGGTGAGCTAACGCAGATTTTTTATTTATAAGTAGCTTTACCTAAATAATTATTATTTTTATTCATTTATTAGATATAGTTTTTAATAGAGTGGAACCTAGAATAAATAAATAAATGATAAATGGTGTACATACTTTTAAAAAAAACATTATACTTATACTTTCACAATCATAATAAGGTACAAAAAATATATGCCATGTTTCATTTTTAAAACTGAATACCAGTTTATGGTCACCGTAGTTCAGAACGAGGGCGTCTAAATTCGTGGCTGTTTTATAAAATGCTCCGCAAAATAGTGTTCCCGGACAGTTTCTGGGTCGTTCTAGAAATTTCTTGACGAATTAAAATTAAAACACTTCTTTTAAATACTACGAAGATAATCGTCCAATAGACTCCGTTAGTGAATCGTTCTGAGGACTAATTTTATTCTTTATTCTAGTAATAATTTTGTTTCTTTTTTCTATTTGGACAAACGAACCGCTTTTGGCGCAATCCATATGTATTTATTTGGGTAATTATTTAGTGGGTGCCTTATGGTGAGGACCATTGCAAGTTCACCCGGCTCTACTACCGTCTCGTGTATATTTCTGTCACTGGATAATCTTGTGTCTTGGCTTGAGAGCTGGTGAATACAGTACATTGGAAAGTAACTAAAAAGTTCTCAAGGAGAGTTAAGTCATCGAGTTTTTCTTGTTGATTTGTTATATTATATCTCCTCCTCGCGTGGTTTCCTTACTGCTGAGGGTCGTGACCATTATGTTTCAACTGGATTTTATTCTTTGTAATGGCCCTCCAGCGCCTCCGATCATTGGCCGCATGACGGGCTTCGTGGAATGGGATCTCTAGTGTGGTGCGGATTTGATCAAACCACCTTGTCTGTCTCTTTCCCTCGATCTTCTCTGCTTATGTTTAACTAGTTGAAATAAGTACTTGTACCTTGTATTTGTACCACTACTTTATTCTAATAGTATGTCTGTCCTTGTTGCAAGGTACAAGGTTATAGTTAATTCAAACATTTATTCTCTTAGACGTCCAATTTTACAGCAAATTACTTTTTCAAAGAGCGGGAGAATCATTACTCCAACGTATTTGAACCGTTGTCGTATTTACGCGACTTATCGCCTAGCACTAGTAGGGCCATGAGGTATTTTGCTTATAAACGCTGTTACTAAAAAAAACTTTCAAGGCCATTACAAAACATATTAGAATTTTCTGCCTCACTTACAGTATTTCTTCGTAGGCAAGTTGTTAATCGTTTCAGCTTGTTCCGAACTTTCAAGTCGAAGTTACAAGAAGTTACAATACGCCCGTGTTGCTTCGAGATATATTTCGGTAAAGAAACATTTCGCAGTGAACGATTCGAGCTGATTAGGCTTTAATACATTTACGATATTCGTTCTTGCTCCCTGCGCATTCCAAAGTTTTTGTTTAAGGAAATCAATCATCGAAAACTCAATACCTTGAGAATTTAATGGATCAAACAATATATAGGTATATGGTAATTTCAAGTTACTGCAACCAATGCTCGGTTTGCTGAGCCCATGTGGAGCAATGGTGAGGCTCGCGCTATGAGCCTTGAGTTCGCGAAGACCTTCAACCGGGTCTGATATAGGGCACTTCTTCCAAAGTTACCAGCTTGCAAAAACCCCGAGGGACTCTGCGATTGTATCATAGTAGTCGTTGATGGTTGCTGCTTCGACACCATGATCGTTAATGTTGGCATTCTAGAAGGTTCGGTGCTCGCCTCCACGCTTTTCACCCTGTCTATCAATGAAATGCTGTCTATTGATGGCATGCATTGCTATGCGGATGATAGCACGGGGGATATATCGGCCATCAGAGTTTCTCGCGGAGCGCGGTGCAAGAGAGACGATCAAAACTTGTGTCTGAAGTGGAGAACTCTCTGGGGCGAGTCTCCGAATGGGGCAAATTGAACTTGGTTCATATAATATTGCATATCAATTACTATACTATACTGTTTATTGCAATAGGCAGCTCCGTACTCATGGTCGACTATCCTTCGGTAGACAGTAAAAAATACAAATACAGATGACTAGATTTCCATATAATATCTTAATGTGAGTACTAACAGTAGTCGTTTAATATCGTGGGCCGTTAACTCATCATAACTAATAAAATAAGTATACTGATAGATTGGTATTTTAGAGCTATATAACATTAGAGGAGTGAATACATAAATGCATTACACTATCTGTGTGAGTGTAACTCTGTACTTTTATTTCAACATCTCGACGAGTAGAACTGGCTGGAATCATTTATAAAGGCGACTCGGGTCTGTGACGTGTCCAATTCCCTTGGCGCTCAGAGCTAACACGTGGGTAGCGTGTCGCGCTCCGGAACCAAACACCAAACGGTAGGAAGCTCAGAATGTGCTCGCGTACTTGAATACGAAACTCCCAGTCGTTTCCATGCAGTTTCATCCGTTACTTGCGTAATTACGAAGCCGATCAAAGTACTGCTAATTCTCTTTATATATAAACAAGCGGCCCGCTCCGGCTCCGCTCGGGTCTTTAACAAAAATTTCAACGATATTTGACGTTGTTTTATTTTTTTTAATAAAAGAACAGTTATTGCGGCATAACTATAATGTGTTCTACAAAGTCGTAGTACATTATTGATCTATCATCAATAGTTTTCACAGGGCACGCGATGTAAAGAATATTTTAGGAAATTTTTTTACACCTTGGGTTACATTATTGGAGTTTTAGTAAGGATTCCTAATTTTTTTCAAAAAAGATTATAAGCTGTGTCACTCGGGAATAGTGTAGCTTCGAAACATTGAAAGAATTTTTCAAATCGGTTCAGTAGTTTCGGAGCCTATTCAATACAAACAAACAAACAAATCTTTCCTCTTTATAATACTAGTATAGATTAAAAATTTTAAAATAACGCACCCGTGAAAACTCACTACCCGTGAAAACTCACAAGACGTTCTACCTCCAGTAAATGTGTTAAATAAACATCCACACACTGTTTAAGAATGCAGCCTTGTGGTGAACATTGAGAAGCCTATGTCGAGCAGTGGCTGGAGATATAGAGCGCCATCAAAGTAGAACTATGTATGTAAAGCACGTTCTGATGATGCCGTTTCCAATTTTTTTAAACTGGAAAAATAATCCAGGTGGTTGACTAGGGTGCGGATTGTTGTGATTTTCCTGACGCTCCACAAGGACTCAGTCAATCACGACCGAGAACATTTCACCTTTGGATCGGTACAGATGTTGATTGAACTTAGTTGCTTCGGGGAGTACTTACATTGGATCAGAGTTGGGTACTGTTACACACTACTCTACAAAGCAGCTTTACCCTAATCAGCTCGTTTACTAGCTCATTGAGTTTTTCCATTAGAGTCATCATTTTTAGCTTTCATGTAAAATCAAATCATATTGAAAACCAGTTAGAATCTGGAAGCCGTCGCGAGCATACATAAATTTGAGAAGTCAACAATAGTGTTGTAAAATTGTGAAGTCGAATAAAAGACAGTTTAGTCGTGAAAAGTTTTTATGTTTTTTTAAAAAGAAGTTTGAGAAGGGCCGTGTAACAAACTGGTGTCAGAAGTGGGATACCAGAGAAGAAATCTGAGACAGACCGTCAAAGATTCTGGTATCTCGAATCCGAGCCATCAAACTTCAAGAACGACCGACAGTAAGCCTTGCCCTAAGGACAAGCCTGCGTCTAAACACAACTCAAGAGGACGACGGTAAGCCTCCGCTGTTAAGCGTGAGCCCGCTCCAGCCGCGACGTGACACACAGAGACGACAGTCCAGCTGCTTCTCCAATTCTAACTCACCCACCATCAATCAGCATCCAGAACATAACTACTAGCATCCTGGTCCTGACGAGGCAATGCGGTACGGCGTGCTTCTGTGAGTGCTCTACACTTCAAATTCTCCGAAAATTTTCAAAGTTCCTTAATCTTAATTTTAATTTTCTAAATTTATATTTAATTCTAACCTGTATTTCAAGTGCTATTTTTGTATTCCAATTTTATCCAGCACATCATAATTCAAACCTAAATGTCAGTCAAATCGGAATCTTCAAAGAAAGGCGAAATGACGGACAAAATTACCTTATCCTTTTTAACCAAATTCATCAAAACTTATAATGGGGACAGAGAATCACTCCCCGCGTTTTTGACTAATTGTGACAATGCAATGTCCTTAGCTAGTTCGGATCAACAACCCGTCTTATGTAAATTTATTATCTCACAATTAGAAGGAAAAGCCCAAGTCGCATGTAGTCTAAAAACGTTTACTAAGTGGACGGAACTAAAAAACTTTTTAAGGTCAACCTTTGGAGAGAAAAAACACTCCATTCATTTACTTTCTGATTTGCAACATTGTAAACAATTATTAAATGAGGATGTTACTAAATTTTCCTTAAGAATTGAACAAATATTAACGCGTATTCATTCTAACATTCATTATAGTTGTAAGGACGAAAGGGAGCTTCTAGGCAGAACCGCAGCCATGGAGGATCTTGCCCTTAATACATTTTTATTTGGATTAAATCCATCACTATCTAATATAGTTCGTTGTAAAAATCCAACAACCCTCAGTGACGCCATACAATATGCCATTGATGAGGAAAAAATATTCAATTTATACAAAATTAACACAAAATCCCAAAAACAATGTTCAGTCTGTAACAAAACGGGCCATACTTCCTCAGAATGTTTTAAAAATAAAAAACCTTTTTCTAAAAACGTTTTCCAAATTCATCATCAAAATAATTTTAATAAAAATAAAAAACCTATTTCAAATAATTCTTATATTAAAACGTGTAATTATTGTAAAAGAACCGGTCACACGCTTACGGAATGTCGCAAGCGTCAATTTAACGAGAATCGCCGCGAAAACGCAAATTCCGCGCAAAACGATAACTCGTATATTAGGTCTCGTGTTGCATCTGCGCAACCGTGTGAACAAGAAAATTTAAACTAAATCGGATTTCGTTGCCGTGTCCTTCGAAATCCAATCAAAATCATAAAGACACGACTTATACTAAATTTTCTAAATTCACGACTCAACCAAAAGAATTGAGTTCTTCTAAATTCACGACTCAACCAAAAGAATTGAGTTCTTCTAACTTCACGACTCAAATAAAAGAATTGAGTTCTCCTAACTTCCCGACTCAGCCAAATAAACTGAGTTCTACCAAGTTTATACCTCGACCAAAAGAGTTGAGTTCTACTAAATTCACGACTCAGTCAAAAGAATTGACGAGTTCTACTAATGATAAAGAACTAAATGATAAATTAACAAACAAAAAATTTTACTCAAATTCAAAAACCAATCAATACAATTCTAATTTTATTAATTCTAAATTCATGACTCAATCAAGACAATCGAATGATAACAAAAATCAGGGCCGTACTCAGAGTCCGGATTCAAAAAATAATTTACCTAATTCTAACTTAGTTACAAATCCTAAATCTAAACTTATGTACGAAATTAACGATTACAGTAAAAAGGTGTCTTTACCTCATATTTACTTAAATTCTAAACATGCCTCTGAAAAGCTATGTTTCCTTATTGACACAGGATCCACCATAAGTATTATAAAAGGATCAAGTTTATTAGAAGTCCCGAATCTCTCGAACGAAATCGTGAAATTAAAAGGGATTAATAGTTCAGAAAATCCTGTTGAAACATTAGGCACTTTCGAAATGGAATTTAATTTATATAACGAAACTTTTAAATACAAATTTCACCTTACAAATGACGATATTAATTTAAATAATTACGATGGAATTATTGGTAGCGATTTTTGCAATTATTTTAAATCGAACATCAATTATTTTTCTAAATCCCTATCTGTAATGAATCATTCTATTCCTATCATTTATACTCAACCAACTTATATCATTCCGGCTCGTTCCGAAGCCGTCATTGAATGCACAGTGTCAAATCACGTGCCCGAGCTTTATCGTAATAACGAAGCTCTTGTTCTAGATCATACCTTATGTGAAGGTGTTTATGTCGCTAATTGCATAGTTACGATCAAACAAAATAATAAAATAAATATTTCTATTTTAAATACTACAGAGAGCGATATCGAAGTGAAAGATTATCACGTAACGTTAACGCCTCTCGAACGCGAATGTTTTGATTACGGATCTTGTTTTAATATTAACTCTAATGTAACTTCTAAATCTGATCGTATTAACAAAGTTCTAAGTCTTATCCGATGTTCTCATTTAAATGATGAAGAGCGTAAAGTTATTTTAGAGTGTTGTTCACAATATACAGATATTTTTCACATCGAAGGTGAACCTTTAACTTTCACAAGTGCTATTGAGCACACCATAAATACAGGCAACGTACCTCCTATCCACGTTAAGTCATATCGTTTTCCTGAATGTCACAAAGAGGAGGTCGATTCTCAAATTCGTAAGATGTTAGAACAAGACATCATCCGACCTTCTATTTCACCCTGGAGCGCTCCGGTTTGGGTTGTGCCAAAGAAAATGGACGCTTCCGGTAAACGAAAATGGAGAATCGTTATAGATTACCGACGCCTTAATGACGTTACCGTTTCAGAGACTTATCCGCTACCTCTTATTACAGACATTCTAGACCAGTTGGGTCATTCGAAATATTTTAGTACGCTGGATCTTACAAGCGGATTTCACCAATTACGAACCAGCGCTCAGGACGCCCCAAAAACGGGTTTTACAATTAGCACTAATTCGAGCATGTCTGGACATTACGAATTCACCAGAATGCCTTTTGGGTTGAAAAATGCCCCTGCTACTTTTCAACGTCTTATGAACACTGTTCTATCAGGTCTACAAGGTCTCCATTGTTATATTTATTTGGACGATTGTATCGTGTACAGCCAAAATCTTAACTCGCACATTACCAAATTAAAATTGGTATTCGATAAATTTCGACAATTCAACCTCAAACTCCAACCAGACAAGTGTGAATTTTTAAGACACGAAGTCACTTATCTTGGCCATATTATCACCGACAAAGGTGTTTCTCCGAATCCCGAAAAAGTCAAGGCCGTTTCACAATTCCCAATTCCGAAAAATCCTAAAGAGATAAAATCATTTTTAGGCCTCATAGGTTATTATCGCCGTTTTATCGAAAACTTCTCTAAGTTAACTAAACCACTTACTTCCCTCTTAAAGAAGGATGCTGACTTCCTTTGGAACAAGGAACAGCAACACGCATTCGAATTCTTAAAAGAAAAACTAGTTACTGCCCCTCTACTTCAATATCCAAATTTTTCAGAACCTTTTAATGTTACTACAGATGCAAGTAATTACGCCATAGGCGCAATTTTATCCCAAGGTCAAATAGGCAAGGATAAACCGATAGCGTATGCATCACGCACTTTAAAAAAAGCCGAAGGCAACTATTCCACCACTGAGAAAGAGCTTTTAGCCATCTTATTTGCTGTTAAAACTTTTAGGCCATACTTATACGGCAACAAATTTAAAATCATAACAGATCACAGACCTCTTGTGTGGTTATTTAATGTAAAAGACCCCGGTAGTAGGCTTATTCGCTGGCGTCTGAAACTCGAAGAGTATGACTATGAAATAGTTTACAAGCAAGGTCGTCTTAACTCTAACGCCGATGCTTTATCTCGTTGCCCTATCAACGCTATAAATATAAATAATTTGAACAATCTTAGTTATGAAAAATATTTTAAACTACAATTTATAAACAAACTTCCAACATCAGACACAGTTATCGAAGAATGTTCTGAAAGTGTACATTTATCTAAGTTTAATACAATCGCTTGCCCAGTTTCATTAGATTTTGATTGTTCTATACCTCACTGCGAGGATATCTTAAACCAACTCGAAAATACTGAAGAGTTACTAAATTCCGAACGCGAAGTTCTTACAATTAAAAGTATTAAAAATAAAAATAAAACTTTCTACTTCTTATACACTAAAGTTCATCATTACGAAGAGACTCATTTTAGAGATATTTATAATTTATTAATTAAACTAAGAAATATGTTAATAGAGTGTGAAAATATCACAGATTTAGCATTACCAGATTTTTCAGACCCATTCTCTAAATTAAATTACACGAAAGTCTATAATATAATTTCCTATGTTTTCCATAATACTAATATCAAAATACATATTTATAAAAATAAATTAATTTATCCGACTCCAATAGAAGTTCCTAAAATTTTAAAGGAAAACCACGATTCACCTATCGCTGGTCACCCAGGATCACAACGCATGTATAAGCGCATTAAAGCTATGTACTATTGGAAAGGTATGCGTTCTGATATTGAACAATATGTAAAAAGCTGCAAACTTTGTCAAATTAACAAACCTCTACGTAAATCAAATAAAGCTCCGATGGAGATCACGTCTACATCTACTAAGCCGTTTGAGCGGTTAGCCTTAGATGTCGTAGGCCCTTTGCCCGACTCAGGTTTTCAAAATTTCAAGTTCATTCTAACTTTACAAGATGATTTAACCAAATTCACGAGTGCTTACCCTATGGTTACTTCTACTAGTGAGGAGATAGCTCGTAATATCGTACATTTCATGTCTTTGTTCGGTTTTCCAAAAACCATTTTAACTGACCTAGGTACTTGCTTTACGTCAGAATTATTTAAACAACTAACTGAAATCTTAAAAGTAAAAGCTTTATTTGCAACTCCGTATCATCCTCAAACAAACGGAGCTCTAGAACGCTCACACGCTACTTTAAAAGAATATTTAAAGTCTTTCGTTAATGAAAATCAAAACGATTGGCATTGCTATTTATTTACTGCAATATTAGCCTATAATACTACTCCCCATTGCACTACTAATTATACTCCACACGAGTTATTATTCGGTTACAAACCGTCCATTCCAAGTTCTTTATATGAAAGCGCCAGTAACACAACCTATAATGAATATATTCGCGCATTACAATATAGAATGCGTTTTAGTCGCGAAAAAACGATACAAAATATTATTAACAGTAAAGAAAGGTCTAAACAATACTATGATACCAATTCTCGCGAAATTTTGTATAAAGCTGGTGATATGGTATATTTAAAACACCATCATAAATTGAGAAAAGCTCTATCGCCCATATGGAAAGGTCCTTACAAAATTACTAAAGTTCACAATAAGCATAACGTGACCCTACAAGTAGGTCGTAAACAAATTAAATATCATACCAACGAAATTAAACCTGCTACAATCTAACTTCTACGTCTAAACTTATTCTATGTGTTTATTTTCAGAATCTTATGCTGTCATGGCTCTTTACGCCATAGTCGCGCCGAATCGAATATTATCCCTATCGCGCATAGTCCCGGAATTTATTTTGAACCTACGACACATATAAGTTTTTATAACGACTATTGGAAAGTCGTCACGCACATTGACCTCATCTCTCTAGAACCTTATCTTAATAAAATACAAAATCTACTACAAGATACTCTTAACCTTTGTAATAAAATTCAGTCACAAGATTTAAGTTTGTGTAATGACATATCTAGTCCCACTGAGGTCCTAATTCAATCTAATTTTATTAAATTAAAATCTTTATCGCACATTATTGATTATCGACCAATGCACAAGGTCAAACGCTCTCTAGAATTTGGAGGCGAAATTTTAAAGTTTTTCTTTGGTACATTAGACGCAGACGATGCGAGGAAATACGACGCTGCGATCGAATCATGTAAAAAGAGTGAGACAGAGATATTTCACTTAATGAGAGATAACATTCATATAATAAAGTCTACTATAAATAATTTTAATACGACTATCTTCAAACTTAATCAAAACGAGATCAAATTGAATTCTCAAATAAATAAAATGAACGAAATATTTTCTCAAATTACAAAAACTGATAATCTATTATTGTATAATTCTAAGTTAAATAATTTACTTAATATTATCGAAAGTTCTCTACTAACTATTTCAAATTTTCTAGACACTACATTAAGTTCTATATTATTTTCGAAGGTTAACATCCTACACCCTAGCGTAATTAGTCCCTTAGATCTTTATAATGAATTATTTAAGCATAGTAATCAAATAAATAAAAGGCTAGACTTTCCAGTCACCCTAAATATTCAAAATATTCATTCATTGATCGATGTTTCTAAGCTTAGTTCTTATTTCTATAATAATAAAGTCATATTTGTATTACGAATTCCTTTAATAACTCCAGACAAGTTCGTTGTTTATAAAAACATACCTTTACCTACACCTCACGATGAGTCACATCGCACTTTCGCTTTAATTAAACCGTCTAACTCGTACATCGCTTTAAGTGACGATAGACTGCATTATGCTATGCTGGATAATTTTGATAATTGTAAAATGATAAACAATAACTATTCTATATGTGAATCAATAACTATATACTCTAGTGTAAGTAATTCTAATTGTGAATCTAAATTATTAACAGAGGTTATTCTTTCATTGCCCTCTGAATGTATTTCTAAAATTTTATATGGTCAAATTGATATTTGGCAAAAACTACTAAATAACAAATGGATATACGTTCAATCAAATAAAAGTAAACTTACTATCAAATGTAATGACGTCATCCATGATTATTCTATCGAAGGAACAGGAATTCTTAAGTTAACAAACAATTGTATCGGTTACTCTAAGACCATTCAACTTATACCAACAAATTCTTACTCTTTTATTATTAAATCTCCTTTAAATATAAACTTTGATATTACATCCGATGATTGTTGTAAGAGAGACATACTTAATGAAAGTTTACCACATTTGTCGCCAATCTCTATTAGCAAAATAAATCTAGATTCCTTGAAATATGCTACGCACCAAATGGACAATCTAGAAAATGAATTAAATAATATTGAGAAACAATCTCATTTTATTAAATATGGCTCATACTATTCTACATTTACTTATATCCTTATCGTGTGTTTGTTTCTATTTTTAATGTATAAGATTTACAGATATTTTAAAAACAAAACGTCCAATTCTGTATGTTGTATTCAAATATTTAACGGATGTTATAACACAAAATCAACCAATAAAAAAATCTAAAGTTTCAAATTCTATCGAGATGACTGAGATATCATCCAATGATGAAGATAAAATGTCTATACAATCTTTGCCAATTAGGCAGAAGCAGAATTATAAATCTACTATTTATAATAAGGATCAATCCTCTTCAAACAGAAATTTAAATTTCTAATTTAATCACTTTATACTTATATTAAACATGAATAATATTTTATAAAATTTTGTAATTCTAATTTTTCTAATCCTAATTTTGAATGTTTTATACAAGTTTAAACATACATTGTAATGTTAATTTTAATACTAATTCCTAACTTTAATTTCATAAATATTTTTAAGAACGAATTTTCAATATTTTCTGTTTTATTTTATATTTTCAATTTAATGATTTAATGATTTTTGTAATGACTCCTCAAATTTTATATTATTTTCGTTTAACTACGCTTCATCTTATTGAGGATGAAGCTTCGTCAAAAAGGGGGAGCTGTTACACACTACTCTACAAAGCAGCTTTACCCTAATCAGCTCGTTTACTAGCTCATTGTGTTTTTCCATTAGAGTCATCATTTTTAGCTTTCATGTAAAATCAAATCATATTGAAAACCAGTTAGAATCTGGAAGCCGTCGCGAGCATACATAAATTTGAGAAGTCAACAATAGTGTTGTAAAATTGTGAAGTCGAATAAAAGACAGTTTAGTCGTGAAAAGTTTTTATGTTTTTTTAAAAAGAAGTTTGAGAAGGGCCGTGTAACAGTACCATCACTACGGATACATCTTTTACTCGACGCAGCCCACGGACACCCCGGGCTACTAGCCTCTTTGGTCTCATAGAACGTTCTACTACCTTCAACTAATAGTAATAAAGTAAACATATCAATCATCCACAAGTCTAAGATACAGAATGTCGTAAGCAATTAGATTTAAGTTTTTATTTTTTTATGATTGAAGCATTACTGGTGACCCGGAGGTCTTTCCAGTTTCACCAGGACAGGTGGGCGAGCTAAGGCTCAGCCAGGAGGGGTGGGATTTGCTAACATAGATTTAGGTATCAAACGATCTCAGTACCTACAAGCAAAACATAAAATCCGTAACAACATCTCAGTTTGAAACATAATAACACACTGTACCTAAAGGCTTAAGCCCGTAAATAAAACGTTTATTGTGCGCCTCAACCCTCGGCTAAATTCATTTAATTTTACAAGTAAAAAGTCACATTAACAAAACAGCTGTAACCAAAACGAGTGAACAAACAGAAACCCGAAAATATTTAGCATAAGCGCGAGAACCGAGACGAGGTGAGAAAACAATGGTAATTTTTTCCGCATTTGTGTTAAATTGATTTTTTTGGTGCATTACGAAGATTATTTACCATTTAGTCACATTTCTAACGAGATCAATCTTTTTTTATTGCTTAGATGGGTGGACGAGCTCACAGCCCACCTGGTGTTAAGTGGTTACCGGACGTAAATGCGCCACTCACCTTGAGATATAAGTTCTAAGGTCCCAGTGTAGAACAGCTGCCTCACCCTTCAAACCGAAACGCATTACTGCTTCACGGCAGAAGTAGGCAAGGTGGTGGCACCTACCCGCGCGGACTCACAAAAGGTCCTACCACCAGTAATTACGCAAATTATAATTTTGCGGCTTGATTATTATTCCACGGTGTTATTCCTTTATCGTGGAAGTCAATCGTGAGCATTTTGAGTACGTATTTCATTAGAAAAATTGGTACCCGTCTGGGATTCGAACACCGGTGCATCGCTCAACACGAATGCACCGGATGTCTTATCCCTTAGGCCACGACGACTTCGAACGTCGATTGTGTGGATTGTCGTGGTGTGTGGTGCGAAATTAGCTGCCGTTGAGGCAGAAATGCTGATTGCTGAGCGCTGGAACATGTCTTTCTTCAAACGAGGGTTGAATCCATGAAATTATTTATTCACTTTGATTAGGAATGTATTATTGCCATCGCATTGTACTACTTACTAAATTAATATTTTAATACTATACTATATGACGGAGACTGGCTGGTTCCGGGGTGTCTTTAAAACGATGACGTCAGCGTCGTATACATTATTCTCTTCATCAGCATCCATTGCCTTCCATAGTGACAGTAATTAAGACTCACTTTTCCAATGATTTCCATTTATTACATTACAAGCGTACAACATAAAAAAAAATGTTGTAGGTCGTTTTAGATTAGTAGATTTTGTTAAAATATTAATATTGACAGGCAGATTTTGGGATATTTCAATTACTTAGTTGAATAAATAAATTTCACATCACATAATTTTTTACTGTTCCTTTTCTCCACCTTTTCCCATTAGGTGGGGTCGGCACAGCTAATTTTTCTCTTCCATTCTCTTCTATCAGCCTTCATCTCAATACTCACTCCTCTCTCTCTCATATCGTCATTCACACACTCCATCCATGTCTTCTTCGGTCGATCTCTTCCCCCTCTACCTTGCAGTACCATTTCCATACATCACATAATTTTTTACTAATTGACATAAGCGACAGTATCATAAATAAAAATAAAAATCCAGTTGCATATAGAATCTTTCCATCCCATCATAGCAAATCAATGTTTCAATCTATAATTCCCATTGAATTCTTTAACTTGACTGCGGTTTGATCTAATAATTTCATGACGGTTGTAGTCATTACCCTGAACCCTTGGAGCCTCCAAGGCCTGAGTCTGCACGATACGGTCCGGAACCCCGGGTCGTGTATAATTTTTGCATGAACTCGGAATTTTGTTTCCGCGTCTGAAACCGCTGGTATTTTTGCAATTTTTATTAACGGAAGCCGAGGTTTTTTCGACTCGTGTGAGTTGAGTTTAAATGTTGTTAATTTTTTTTTTGTTACTCTTTTCTTTGTGTATCATACATGCATCACATGTTAAATTTAGCATGAAACGAAAATGGTTTTATTATTAATTTTTTTTATATTTTTTTTTATTGCTTAGATGTGAGGATGAGCTCACAGCCCACCTGGTATTAAGTTGTTACTGGAGCCCATAGACATCTACAACGTAAATGCGCCACACACCTTGAGATATAAGTTCTAAGGTCTCAAGTTTAGTTACAACGGCTGCCCCACCCTTCAGACCGAAACGCATTACTGCTTCACGGCAGAAATAGGCGAGGTGGTGGTACCTACCCGTGCCGACTCACAAGAGGTCCTACCACCAGTAATTACGCAAATTATAATTTTGCGGGTTTGGTTTTTATTACACGATTTTATTCCTTCACCGTGGAAGTCAATCGTGAACATTTGTTAAGTACGTACATATTTCAATAGAAAAATTGGTACCCGCCTGCGGGTGCATCGCTACATACGAATGCACCGGACGTCTTATCTTTTAGGCCACGACGACTTCCATTAATGTTATCTATGTACATATTAAGTCATTAACAAAAAATAATCTACTGCTTACGATCTGTCGCAATTGCACTATTATAAATACGTACATTGACCATTGTTCCGACACATCAAATGCTTCTGCCGTGATTTGCGCCAGATATAAATAAAGCGGTGTGCTTTTAACGAATGGTTTAGTATTCTACGCGAGCACGCGGCATCGTTCGAATGGGAAAGATTTTTCGTAAAGTCACCCCGCTTCGCCGGAGTCATTCCGGGCACAAAATCGAATTACGTTTCGGCAAAATCACTGCGAACTAATCAATTGTGGGCTTTCATCCTCGGGGAATGCACGTTGTACTACAAGCGGTATGGTACCGGCTTTAGATATATCTTATATGTATGTTTATTATTGACGGGCGTTAGCCTATCAGTCTCTGATTATTGTACTGCGGGATCCAGTTTCCAATTATCGGCCGGTATTAGTCTCTTTGTCACTTATATTTAGCGTTCATCTGAGTGTACTTATTGTTGTCTCGTACGTGTACGCCTGATCGCCACGGCATTAATGCCTTCGAGATATGGTGCTGGAGGAAGCTGCTACGAATCCCGAAGACAGCATATCAGCTTAACGCATCCATATTAACACAGCTTAATATCCGAACCGGGCTCTCTACCATATGCCTCAAAAAGATAATTGAGTTCTTCGGTCACGTTGCCAGAAAGAGCGGAGAATATCTTGAAAAAATGATATTAACTGGTAAGATTGCAGCCAAAAGATCTCGTGGCCGCAATCCAAATCGCTGGTCTGACCAAATCCGCCCGGGATACCACCGTTTACGATGCCATACACACCGCCGAGAAAAGAGGAAGATGGCGAAACATCATACAAAGAAGGATAACGGGAGGAGATGGTCACGACCCTCAGACATGAGGAATGCGACTCAGGGAGGAAGATATGTATTAGGAACAAATTCCATATGGGAAAATTTAAGACCGTTGAACGTAGAAAGTCGGATTTCCTGCCAGTCGGAGACTCGAAAAATTAATCATTCAATTTCAGCATATCATTTCATTTCAGCTCAAGACCTAGGACGCCGCTCAGATGGAACCCAAAGAATCATTTCCGTGTTGTATAAAAACCATGATTATCTTTCCTAGAAAAATAAAAATCTACTTTTTATACCGGTCGTTTATACAGCTATCTAAACAATTCAAACTTCGTCCCCCACTTTCAGTTAGAGCAACACTTGAATCCGTTCGACAATGACGCCGTATTTAATTAGAGTCAAGTTGTGGATCTGCGGTACTATCTGATCATTAACTTTATTCATTAAACGGTGTTCGGGGTGAGAAAGGTCGCTTTCGGGAAAACTATTTTGATTTGATGATAGAGGTTTTAGTGGCTTAGAGTTGGTAGCGGAATGCGAAAAATTTGTAGCGATTTAAAATAATTGAAACTTTTGATAGATGTTACGAAGGAAAGTTATTGTGTTTCATTTGAGCTTGGAGTTTTTTGGAGAATATACGCGAAGAATATCTACATTTTCAGCCCTCGTGATATTCCCTGCCGGCCTACGACCAGTTCCACTTTTTATACCATAATGTATATGAACAATGATATAGATATTCAAAATCGTCCAATTTAATTTGCCCGTTATTGAGGAGATCATTCAAAATACAAAATAAATCAGGTACGCCACTAAAAATGTAGATTAGTTCCTCACGATACCAGTTTTATGTATTTTTAATTTCCAATTATTTTTTCCGAAGTTATAATCATTACACACAAAACATGCATAGTTCATTAGTATTGTATATGAATGTATGGACTTACTAGAAGAAAATACATTCTCTAAAGTGCAAGGGCGGTTTTGCGGACGAAAACCAATAACGGATTCATTTTATTAAATGTATTAAACATAAAGCCTTTAAATAAATTATGCATATATGCATACGGCTGCTCTTCGCCGATACATTACATATATCGATGTAAATTGGATTGAACAGAGTCTGGAGCTGCTTAAATTTAAAAGTGTAAGTAAGTATTGTAATTTAGATTATTTTAACCTTAGTAAATGGGTGAGATGGTACATGTAACTTATAAGGCAGGCCGGTGTGCCCTCGACCGGGAGTGGGACACTAATTAAACAGCTTTTTAAATGAGTACATATCTTTTTATTTCAAACATATAAGTTTTTTTTATAGGTTGCTTAAGTGATCTTTGACACTTTGACAGCCAAAACGTGCTATATTATACTGGTCGTTTTAAGAGTTCGTTTTCCTTACATACATTTGTTTATTTTTAATATTAGCTTAGTAAGTGTGTATGTTTGTATATAACAGAATCTTTGAGGGTCATGTTCCATGACTTCAAGATGTCCGATTGAACTTGAAAGCTTGCACACGCAAATGATGTTTGTGATACAATAATTCTATAACTTCGCTCTAATATGTTGACCATTATCAACAGGATAAAAAATATGTGTGGTGTCGTAGGCCACTGGATAGGAACGAAGTTCCTTTTATAAAAATATTAAATTTAAGTTCCATTCGAGGTATAAAGAAAATAAAACTGGAGGTTTCGCAACACCAACGGTCATTCGGTAACGTGCGAACTTATTGTGGTACACTTCATTCACGATTGTTTGCATAAGAGTTAGTGTATTGCAATGAATGATAAACAAATATGTTATTTTTTGTACGTTATTACAAAGTTAAGTCGTACACTGTGTGCATTACTAATCTGTACGTTATTACAAAGTTAAGTCGTACACTGTGTGCATTACTAATAAAAATCTTACGCTACGGACGTTTTTTCCCGGTTAGGGTACCCCTCCGCATTGTCCCATAAGGAGCTTCGTTCCAAAAAGGTGAACCTAATTTTTAGTTGGCTTTACTATTTAAGCGTGTTTTTTTAGTTTTTGGACTACGTATATCATTTGGAATAACTTTCTCCTCAGCTGCAATGTTCTGTACCGTTATTTTGTATTTAGCTCTAATAGATTTAAAAGCATGATATGCTAATTGGATCAGCTCTAATACCGTGAGAATGCTTACGCCGAAGAATACATTGAAGACACCACCGAGCTGAGCTGAAATCAAAAATATGTACGTGTAAAATAAATGACACAGCAAATCTATATATATAATAATATATCTTATATCTATATACTTATTTCTATATACTTATATATAAAAATGAATTGCTGTTCGTTAGTCTCGCTAAAACTCGAGAACAGTTGGACCGATTTGGCTAATTTTGGTCTTAAATTATTTGTGGAACTCCAGAGAAGGTTTAAAAGATAGATAAATATGAATGAAAATGCTTGGAATTAAATAATAATAACAGTTTTGTTTTTCCTTTGATGTGTCCCCCGTCGGACGGATTCCTTTTGTTTGTTTTAAGATTATGTTACACAAAAGTTTAGGTCTTTTATTTATCGATTGAGGCACTACGAAGTCTGCCGGGTCAGCTAGCTTATGACAAAATGCATCTGGGTGAATGCAGTAATTTCGGATGGTTATGATTCTGACCAGATGATGGGTCGTGGGATAGTGAAAGCAAGATAACGTGATCATGCGTTTCGGTTTGAAGGGTGGGGCAGCCGTTGTACTGTATAAACGGAGACCTTAGAACTTATATCTCAAGGTAGGTGGCGGCATTCACGTTGTGGATGTCTATGGGCACCGGTAACCACTTAACATCAGGTGGGCCGTGAGCTCCTCCACCCACTTAAGCAATAAAAAATAAAAAAAACATCTTTATTCATTCTTCAGAGCATCGGAGCCTCATGGAACAGAGGGCGGAAGACTAAGACTATTTAATGGTGCTGCTGAATATGCTAAGGCGTTAGGTAGTTGTGTATGGGCTCCGAGAACCAGTTTACTCAAAGTGAGCCGGTGAGTTCGTTCACCCGCTTATGCAATAAAAAAAGGTTCCTAACTTCGTCAATTTATCTATCCTCCTTATTGGCGAGATTTACGCACTGTGCATTGGTAAAAGGTAGCGCGATCTTAGTTTCATAAATATATTATTATGTTCCAACGGATATTGATCCGTTGTCTTCCCGTATGCTCTCACTACTGCCACTGCAACTTTGTGAATCTTTTAAGCAATAATATGACTTTATTGATCTGGGGATTTTTCACCATATTTGGGATTTATAACAGCCTGCAAAGTTAGAAATGCGTTTGTGGCCAATTGTTTACTCTTATGCGAATGGTTGCAATTCGGACACTTTTCACTATGTTACCTGTAAGTCCTATATGCATATATTGAACTAGATTTGTGTTTGCTAACGGTCAGAATTGGCGGTCTTTTAGCCAAACCCTAAAACTTAGCTTAGTCGATATTTATGTTCAGGAAGCATTCTTTTCTATTAAAAAAAATCTAATATTTAAAAAAAATAATCTAATAATAAAAAAAAAACATGTCCGCTGAGTTTCTTGCCAGTTCTTCTCAGGACGGAGGCTAGTTTTTGTGAATTGGCGGTAGTTCTTTTTGACGTTCAACAAGTATGTACTTTCATTTATGTTGAATATTTTTTTTTAGATTTGATTTGATTGGAATTAAAAGGTAATTATAGTAAAATATTAATTTGATTGTAGATAATTAAATTGGTTATGAACGTAAATCTGTGCAAACTTACAGAACAAATCAATGGAGCTGAAGTAAGACCAGCGAGTGTTGACGGTTGTTTCACGATTTTGCACGAAAATCTTTACGACGGTCACTTTGTTGAAGTCTAAACCTTTGCTAGAAATTTTAAAAACACAAGTACAATTTTATTTCAATATATCGATCTCTAAAATCCGAGGATACTTATGATTTGCTTTCGTGGTAATTTCTACAATTGCAACAAATGGCGTGACAGTCCATGTAATATATTTTAAGTGTATTTATGATCTTCTTATCAGCACACATACGTCTACTGTTGGACATAGGCCTCCCCAAGCCTCGCTACAAAGATCGGTCCTGCGTTGAATATGCATCCAGGGGATCCCCGCGAACCTCAATAGATCGTCGGTTCATCTTGTGGGAGTCCTACCCACGCTACGTCTTCCGGTACGCGGTCACCACTCAAGAACTTTCTGGCCCCAAACGGCCATCCGTTCTACTGGCAATGTGTCCTGCCCACTGCCACTTCAACGTCACAATCCTTTGGGCTGTGTCGGTTACCATGGTTTTCCTGCGAATCTCCTCATTTCTGATTTGATCTCGCAGGGAAACTCGGAGCATAGCCCTCTCCATTGCTCTTTGAGTCTTCTCATAAGGTCCATTGTGAGCGACCACGTTTCAGTGCAATATGTCATCACTGGCAACACACAGGTCAAAGACTTTTGTCTTGAGACACTGTGGTATTTGTGATGAGAAGATCTTACGTAGCTTTATGATCTGTATGTACTAATTGTTGTTTTCATTATAGTCAAAGCCTTTTTGAAACATCTGTAATTTATTCAATACTTCCTACTTAGAACAACTTACAATAGTTCTCCAGTTAAACAAAATACTAGTCAAATAGTTCTGCAGGCAAATAAGTAAATAAACAAAGTTGCTCTATCACCAGCAATGAACACATGAACTTCTTACTAAAATGTATCCAAAGGCTGCACTTCTGAATTCATATAGAAGGTGTTGGTAATGACCTGCTCCGAGGGCACGTCGCAAGCTTGTGGACAGTCGCAGTCATTACTGTCAAATGCCACTAAAAATAAATCTATTTGTAAATACCACTATCATATACTATGTTTTTCATGTAGGCATTTATTTAGTGCGGAATAATGGTCTGATACCTTTATCTTATTTCTTTTTATTTCTTATTTCTTTTTTTTATTGCATAGATGGTAGATGGTTGATTGTTAAGTGGTTACCGGAGCTAATAGGCATATATAACGTAAATACTGCCACCCACCTTGAGATATGAAAAATATGAAAATTAGTTTAAATATAGTTAGTTGTGTGAAGACATACCCATCGCATGCTGAGCACAGAAAAGATTTTGAGATTTGCAATACGAAACACCAGGTCGTTTTGGATGCACGATTCGTACACAACCACACATCCTTAGAGTGCGCTCCATCTCACATTCTATTATACAGTATTCCCTGCATAGAAATAATTTCATAATGGGCTAAATTACATACATACATTTTTATGTCTGAAGCTAATGTTACGACGGTAAGAGTAACGCCATCTATCGCCGAATAGTCGAACGAATATCGAAGGATCTAGTAGTATCTAGAACGCTCGAGAAGTACAACGCCATCTATTGTCAGATAGCGGAAACACACATCGAAAAGTACTGTTGATGTGTATGTGTGACTTGTGAGGAATGTTCTCGACGATTCTAGGGATGACGTATCGACTATAAAAGAGTTGCAGAGATGGCACGCAGTCAGTTAGTAATCGGAATTACTCGAAGCGAATCGGCGAACGGATCACCTAAAGCGAAGCGGAAGAAGCGAATTGAGGATTTTAAAGGGATCTGTGTGTGGGTTCTAAGTGATAAATACAGTTTTAATTTCTACTTCAGTGGAATTCTATTTATCCCGAACCCCAGCGCGTAACACTAATATAAAGTGTGGGAGAGCAGCACTTACTTCGTATATATTGGGAAGTATTGCAGGGGCTCCTCTGCGAGACGACATTGGCGCAGAATAATGCTTAGGCTCTTAGCGTCGTCGGCGATCTGGTAGCCTTTGAAGTGGTAGCTGACCCATTTTTCTGTGCCTGGGTTCAACGGGGTACCGTTGACTGTCGATTCGACGAAGTGCTGACTGCTTTGTAAAGCCAACTAAAATTGCGCAATAATTAATCTAAAGTTGTTGTATATTTTTCCCCTTTGTCTCAGTGTCTCCTCTGTGTGTCGACTAAATTATTTTTGTGTTTTGCATATTCAGAATTAAAAACAATGAACATACTCAAATTGCACCGTGCATACAATTTCCGTGCGGGTGGGTACCACCACCCTGCCTATTTCTGGCATGAAGCAGTAATGCGTTTCGGTTTGAAACGCGGGGAAGCCGTTGTAACTATACTGAGACCTTAGAACTTATATTTCAAGGTGGGTGGCGCATTTACGTTATGGATGTCTATGGACTCCAGTAACCACTTAACACTAGGTGGGCTGTGAGCTCTTCCACCCATCTAAGCAATAAAAAAAAACATATAATGCAAGTACTCTCTATAGCTTGTAAGAGTTTAATTTTTACAAATTAATATGTAGTCTAAATAATTGAGAAAAATTAGTTGAATCTATTCTAATATCAAAATGTCAATTAACTATTTTATGAACAAACATTTTTTGATTTACCCATTTATAAGACAAGTCCACGCTGTCTAGTTTCTGCGTCTGGTTCACAACTAGCATCAGGCCGCTGAATAACCCAAAACGTTCAGTTAAAAAAACTTTCTTCTCTACTTTAGCGTGGATTTCGTATTCTTGCATCTCTCTAAAATGTAGTTATTTCTTTTATAATCAATGAACTAACAATAATGTTGTCGATACTTTTGAGTAGTAATCCGAATTAATTACAAATTGAAAACTTACCATACTTTCTAGGCGGGTGGCGGTGAGTCCGCGCGGGTAGGTACCACCACCCTGCCTATTTCTGCCGTGAAGCAGTAATGCGTTTCGGTTTGAAGGGTGGGGCAGACGTTGTAACTATACTTGAGACCTTATAACTTGACTGAGAACTTTTATCTCAAGGTGGGTGGCGCATTAACGTTGTAGATGTCTATGGGCTCCAGTAACCACTTAACACCAGGTGGGCTGTGAGCTCGTCCACCCATCTAAGCAATAAAAAATAAAAACAGTTTGGTAACCATTAAAAACCGGGTTGGCCTAAAGCTTGCTCCTCTATTTATGTTGATTTAAAGCGCAAAAGAAAAAGATAACATGAAGACAAACCTATGTAGATTAACTGGATGTGAAAAAGGATTTAAAATCCTAAACTCTTATTCTCGTAGAACATCGATATGTTTCCGGTAGAAAAGAATTGTAACTCCTTAGTTCAAATTAGAAAAAAAACATGGCGCCGATTTTTACTAGCATTTTGAAGTAGTTTCGCTAATACAGTGGAACATATAGAGCCAATTACTTAAGCATAGTAATGAATTGCTCACCTTTTCAATGACCTACCATTGAAGACACAACAGAATCCATCCCCAGTGAGCTCCATTATAAACAATGACGAACAGTTTACGACCGCATTATTCCAACGGCATCTGAAATAGAAAATCTACGTGTCAAAGATTCAGAAAATTCTTCGAAATTCGAATGGAATAGATTCAGTGATAAAAGGAGGACTTGACAAAGGTAGCAAGAATGTGATCACTGGCGGCTGACGATATACCTTCACACGTACATAATGCACCTTACATCTGATTTCGAATATAAATAGTCAACGACTTCATATCGGATTCCTAGAATAGTCACGTTTAGGCATCAGCTGTATGCATGTATATTATTCTACATACCATGTATTTTGAGATTTTACCATAATATGAGATTTAAGCAACTTATTTGTGAGCTCGTCCACCCATCTTAGCAATAAAATAAATTATTGATGCATAACAACACCCTTCTGGTTCGTGAACATAAAAACTGCAGAGTAGTCAAAACGTCGGAAATAATAAAATAAAAATATCAAACGCTAGATTAAACAATTAAAGTAGGTTTTATTATGCCTACGGTTCGTGGAAACTGAACTGTAGACATGGAGAAAATTTCTAGGTGACATAGACAGACATTCTAGGCATTCTACGCAATGCTAGCAGTCGCCTCCAATGGAGGAACATCGCTCGAAGTGCGAAGTGCCTTGGATGCAAGCAGTGACGACGAGACGCAACCCTGTCTATCGACAGCCACGAGTACCCTGCCAAGAGTATCCGACTAGGAAGAAGAAATTTACTAAAGATACTATAGTTCCTATATGTCATAGCGCTCGGGAAACACCGTGGAAGGGAGCTCATTCCATAGCCGGATGGTACATGGCAAAAAATACCTCTGGAAACGCACTGTAGATGACCGCAGTGGCTCCAGATAGTATGGATGAGCTCTACACCAGTGGCGGGCGGTGCGATGGTAAAAACGAGATGCCGGTATCATCTCGAACAATTCCTCAGAGCACTCCCCATGGAACATATGGTACAGAATACAGAGGGAACCGAAGTCCCTTCGCAGACACAGAGGCTCCAAACGATCCGTGAGGATGGGATTATCGACAATCCGAACGGCCCTCTTCTGTATGGAGTCAAATGGAAGAAGCTGGTATTTGGGAGCCCCGGCCCAGAGATGGGAGCAGGTTTCGAGTTTCAGGTGTTTCCTGAGCGCTATGACATATCCTTCTTCAGACGAGGCTTGTGGAGAGTATTAAACGGTAGGCAGCGGCTTGGCTCTGCCCCTGGCATTGCTGAAGTCCATGGGCGACAGTAACCACTCACCATCAGGTGGGCCGTATACTCGTCTGCCTACAAGGGCAATAAAAAAAAGTTCCTATATTAATAATTGAGATTTGCGGAAATCCTTTGGATGTAAGCAGCACAGGATCCATCTTGATGGCGAGGCTTGGGAAGGCCTATGTCCAACAGTATGCTGATAGAACAGAAAAAAAGTGGCGAAACTGGAATTCGAAGTTATTGATGTTGAATTATTTCATCTATACTTTACGTTTCTATTAACAATTTTGGTATTTGATACCCAAAACCGTACAATGCGACCGAAGTAACCACAGTTGATGACCTTATCAGAGTTTCCTCGCACGACGTCATGAGTCTCCTCCCAGTAGCCTCCATATCCACCAGGTTGTTATAGTACAAAACATATTCGATTCTTTGTAGATCTCTCACATTGTAGACTACGTCGGGCGAGTAGAAAGCGGCCAGCTGTCTTAATTTACTTTTGAAATAACTTGCGTTTATACCTTCTGGGTAATTACTGAAACAAAAAAAAAAGATATGTGGTGTTGTGGGACACCGGATAGGAACGAAGTTTCTTATTATCAAAATATTAATTTTAAGTTCTATTCGAGGTATAAAGAAAATAAACTCGAGGTTCCGCAACAACCCACGGTCATTCGGTAAGGTGCGAATTAATTGTGGTCCACTTCATTCACGGTTGTTTGCATAAGAGTTACATATAGTATATTGCGCAAACGAACGCTCTGAGATTGTGGTCAATGAATGATAAAAAAATGTGTTATTTTTTGTACGATATTACAAAGTTAAGTCGTACACCGTGTGCATTACTAATAAAAATCTTACGTTACGGATTTTTTTTCCCGGTTAGGGTATCCCTCCGCACCGTCCCTTAAAGAACTTCGTTCCAAAAATTCCTACCTATTTGTTGGTAGTCGAAGAGGTTATTCCAAGTACGCCTGGACGGTAGGTGAGCTCACGGGCTTAATCCGAGAGAATTTGCTGACACTAGCCCTAGCAAGAGCAGTGCTTCGCAGAATCTACCCAGTGGTCGATCCGGTGATTGGAATCGCGACCCACTGAGAAGATCCGGCGAGAAAGTTTTGAGAGAAGAGAAAGAAGATCCTTAGTAGGCAAAACTTTTATTCCAAGCGTATAAGGCCACATTGGACGCCTAGGTTTTTTGAAAATAAAGCTGAGTTTAATTTGAAATTTTATGAGAAGGATAATGGAATGAAAATAGGCTAGATAATTCAAAATGTTTCTTCAGTCATGCATTTCAGGTTGAAGGCGGTTGACTATTCGGTTGAGTTTGAAGACAATCAGCCGTTGTAAATTACAATTATTAAGAAATGAAACCAAAGAAGATTGAGGCATTCAAGTTTGTATCCGTCTATAGTAATAATAAATAAATATTACCATTTAGATATTCATCATATTCTTTGGTATTTTATTAACATAACGCAACTGGGACCCATGGATCTTTCCCCAATCGATATAAATAAATGTAGTTTTTATTGTTTTCCTAGCTGCATATTTTATTAAAATTTTTATTATATCCCGAAGAAGGTAGTTAAATTTAAATCTACATGCTCCTCTTATTTGAAATAAAGTTAATCAGTAACAGCACTTACAGTTTATTAGCGAACTCGTCCATTTTATGTTCCGGAAAACTGATTTCGGGACAAATCCAAACCGATGGGAACGGCATCACATCCTGAGAACTTTGCATCCGAACTATGAATGTTGGGTTCTCCAAGAAACGCTTTATGGTAATCCAAACTACTGTCACAGAACAACTGAAAAGCACTCCCAATGCTATTGTCCATAGTAATCTAAAATTAAACGAGGTGTCAGAAATTGTATAATGGTATTTGACTGACGCGCATTTTTCCTACCTAAGCTGATGGCCTAGGGGACCATATCAGCATCACCGGGCTAGTAGGTAAGCTTACGGGGCTCAAACTTGACGATATTGCTAACACGAAGTCGAAGTTGAAGTCGTCGTGGCCTAAAGGATAAGACGTCCGGTGCATTCGTATGTAGCGATGCACCGGTGTTCGAATCCCGCAGGCGGGTACCAATTTTTCTAATGAAATACGTACTTAACAAATGTTCACGATTGACTACCACGGTGAAGGAATAACATCGTGTAATAAAAATCAAACCCGCAAAACTATAAATTGCGTAATTACTGGTGGTAGGACCTCTTGTGAGTCCGCACGGGTAGGTACCACCTCCCTGCCTATTTCAGCCGTGAAGCAGTAATGCGTTTCGGTTTGAAGGGTGGGGCAGCCTTTGTGTATTTCCAGGAATTCTTTTATACCGCAAATGGTATCGTCGGGTTGTTCATTGAGAAATGCTTACCTGAATCTATTCTCAAAAAGCCTTTTAGCGCCGTGAAACTGTGCTTCTTTCAGTAATCCAGCTAAATCCATTATTGATCTACAATAATGCTTGCAAAGCTTTGTGTAGTGTGTCCACGTTTCGCTTGAACATGTGGCTTCATTATGAGTTACATGGAAGCGTAGCAACGACTTTTATTATTGTTTCATTGTACATCAATCATTCTGATTGTAAAGCTTGGGCTACACTTGACTCGTGTGCTGTGGTCATGTCAACATACCGATGGTTTAATAGAAAAACGTAGACAAATGCATATCATAAAAGGTAGTTCGGTAATTTTTGTATGTCGTTAAGCCAGAGCTCTAACAAGTCGATAATAATATGACATTTAGGAAGAAGATGAAAAACTAAGACGTTGCCACATAGGGCATCTTTACTATCTGATTTTGCCATTAAAATGTTTATTTTCTCGTTTAAAGAGCATTTGTGTTCAGTGTAAGGTAATCAATGGTTTTTATTTAATATTTTTATTAATTGTTATTTAAGGTTGTTAGATCGCTTATACGGAGTTTAATTGTAGTTCATGTTGGTTTATCAAACAGTTATCTATTCTAGTTGTAATTATAATTAAGCTATTTAAAGTTAAGTTCTTATTGAAACCCGAGTTTAACACAAGTTCAGTGTAGCTCTTACTTAAACCTCGAGGAAATTATCAGATTTCGTTTCGATTTACAAGTGTAATTTTATAATAATTCGATTTATTATGGATGTCAAGAATTATTAGTGGCTTACCTCTAAATGTTTAAGTCATTTAGATTTACAATAACGATCATGCGTGTAAATTATTTAAGAATGATTTGTTTTAGAATCAAAATTAATACAAACATAGCTATGTTTGTTTAATTTAAAAATCTGACTGACTGACTGACTGACTGATATGTCTACAGCTACAAACTACAAACGAATAATTAATGAAAGCTCTATGAGATAAAACAGTATTTACAAATATTTTTGTTACATAAACAAATTTACTATTATATATTTGAAATAAAAGAATAATTAAGAAAGAAGGAAATCTATGGTATTCCATCGCTTTTTTGCATTCATGAGTGAACGAACTAATAGCTTACCTGATGTAAAGCGCTTACAAGCTCACTAACATCAGAACTCATTAGTCACCGTCTACCTTTTTTTTTATATTGCTTAAATGGGTAGATGAGCTCACAGCCCACCTGGTGTCAAGTGGTTACTGGAGCCCATAGGCGTTCACAACGTAAATACACCACCCACCTTGAAATATAAGTTCTAAGGTCTCAAGTATAGTTACAACGGCTGCCCCACCCTTCAAACCGAAACGCATTACTGCTTCACGGCAGAAATAGGCAGGGTGGTGGTACCCACCCGCGCGGAGTCACAAGAGGTCCTACCACCAGTAACTACGCAAATTATAATTTTGCGGGTTTGATTTTTATTACACGATGCTATTCCTTCACCGTGGAAGTCAATCGTGAACATTTGTTAAGAGAAAAATAAATTGGTACCCGCCAGCGGGATTCGAACACCGGTGCATCGCTCAACACAAATGCACAGGACGTCTTATCCTATAGGCCACGACGACTTCCTTAGCACACGAAGTCGAAGCGTTAGCTGTATAATATACCAACTGTATCACCCTTCAAGCCAGAGAGCATTACAACCAGAGAACAGTTTCTTAATGCAGCTTGTCGATCGAAGTACGCTGGTGTAATATTGTTACGCCGGTAAGAGTAGCGCCATCTATCGCTGAATAGTCGAACGAATATTGGAGGATCTTGTAGCATCTAGAACGCTCTAGAAGTACAACGTCATCTATTGTCAGATAGCGGAAATACAGTACTGGGCTTTTGCGGAATATTCTCGACGATTCTAGGGATTTCGTCTCGACTATAAAAGCGTTGCAGAGATGGTACGCAGTTAGCTAGTAATCGGAACTACTTGAAGTGAAACAGGGGACGGATCACCTGAAGCGAAGCGGAAGAAGCGAAATTAGAATTTTAAAGTGTTTGTTAAGTGTTTTAGGTGTTGAATATAGTTTTAACTTGTAATTCGGTAGAATTTTTATAGAACCCCAGCGCGTAACAATATTCAGAAAAAGCGGCTGCCCATATTCTGTTGAAGCTCCTAGTTAGTTATATCATTAAGTTAATCTATGGAACATATTAAACTAATTTTAATAGTTGAAATCCCAAAACAGTCTATGGATCCAGAATAACATATTGAATCAGAAGGCAGACCAGAATGCTTTTAGCGTTCCGATTGTCTAACTAGTCGAGCCGTATGCATTGTATGCGACAATGGCTTGTTTGTAAATTTTATATGTAGTCTGTAACGGAGAGCATCTATAAAGAGCTTCAATTGAATATTCATGATCCAGCGACGAGGGTTCATTTTAAAATGGCCCCAAGCTTTGTGAACTAAGTATTTTTGTACATATCATTGTACATATATTGCAGTGTATTTGGATAAAGGCATTTATCAAAGTTTTTATTTTTATTGCGAAGATGGGTAGACGAGCTCATAGCTCACCTGTTGTTAAGTCTTTACAACTGCTGCCCCACCCTTCAAACCGAAACGAATTACTGCTTCATGGCGGAAAGAGGCAGGGTGGTGATACCTACTCGTGCGGACTCACAAGACGTCCTACCACCAGTAATGATGAATATATAACATAAACCATAGTTGTGCTGTGTTTTGGAGCTTATCCGGTCATCGTTCTCGTCGAACCCGTCGCTTGCGACGAAGGGCTCGACGAGTAAATTAACCCACAGATACAGCCCACTGAGTTTCTCGCGGATCTTCTCAGTGGGTCGCGTTTCGATTCGGCTGTAGATTCTGCGAAGTACGGCTCTTGCTAGGGTTCGTATTAGCAACGTTGTCAGGTTTGAGCCCCGTGAGCTCACCTACTAGTTAAGGTTATGCTGAAATAGACAATCAAGGCTCTCAGCTTTTGTTTAATAAAAAAAAAAAGGGCTTATGTATGAAAATTTTAGCTCTTCAGAGAGCCTATATGTATGTGTACATGACTAGCAGTTACTTAGTTTTGATATCGCTATAATAAAAATCTGTTATGTGAAGACGAAACAGTTCTGCATTTTCTCTTCAAATTTTCTAAGCCCTCCGTATCAAAAGCGGCATATATACATACGTGTGTTTGTATAATATGTATTTTTATGATATAGAGCAGCGTACAGACAGATTGTTCGCACCGCTCCCCTGGGTATCTTCTATGATTCCGTTATTTCTCGGAGGGCCGCGTCTATCTCCTTGTGACGTATTTTCGATGTATTTTTATTGACAAGACAGCGAGCGACCTTCATCTTGAAAGAGGTGTTATCTTGCTTGTGTTTTCTTTTTTATTGCTATATGGGTATGCGAGATTAGGCCACACATGATTTTTAATGGTTACCGCAGTCCATAGCTACCATAAGGTGAACCCCATATAATAAAAAACGTCTCTATGGCATTATAATATAACGGCTATTCCGTTTTTCATATCAAGCTACATAACCTCTTTGCAGCAGAAATATATTATAGTCATGCCTTCTAGGTTTGCGAGTATATGGCCCATGTGATGGTGATTGATACCACTGCCCATGGACTTCACCAATGGCAGTAGCACAGTCAAGCGACTGCATACTTCTGTACAATGACATAATACAATGGCCCCGATAGAGGCACCCGTCACGTGCGGACGTGCTCATCGACCACTCGATTGCCCGGCCTTTGTTCGCCCGGCTTTTGTTAGCACGGCCATTGTTCGCGCGGCCTGTGTTCGTGGTACAACTGCCGACCAAGTGTTTTTCCTGGAAGTTTTTATTTGTTTTGTTTCCTTTTGATATTTCTGTGTTCGTGGTACATCTGCCGACAAACTGTCTTCCTGGAAGTGTTTTATTGTTTTGTTTCTTTTTGTTATTTCCGTTTTGTTGTGTTTTTTCTTTGTCCTGTAGTAATCGTGCCGCATCGCCACCTGTGTTCAATAGAACCGCTCAGGTCCGAGAAGTTGGGGCCTCGCCGCAAGGCGAGTGTTTTCTAAGACCCAGGGTAGCCCCACCTGGGCACGTAGCCATCATGGACGCTGTATTTGCGGAATTTCTCCGGCTTCGCTACCCAAAGCTCACTTCCGAGTTTCAGGCCTTCAAGGCCGATCACACCGCGAGCCCTCTCGTGGACTCCGCCGAGCTGGCTGCTCCTGCGTCGCCTGTACCTGCGTGCAAAGCTTCTGCATCGAGCACCGCAGCCTCCGTCGTGCCTGCCGTTCCCGCGTCGCCTATACTGGCGAGTAAAACTGCTGCGTCGTCCGCCGTGGTCACCGTTCCAGCAGCGCGATCATCCGCGGCCTCCGTCGCGCCCTCCAAAACACCTACTCGTAGGTCACCTGCGCCCGCCTCCTCGTCCTCCGACTCTGACTCGGAGATGGAGGTCGACCTCGCCCCCGCCTCATCGACGGATGGATTTACCCTGGTACAAAAGGGTAAGAAGCGTGCCGCGGAGTCTCGAGCTCCCGCGGCCGCTAAAATTAGCAAAGCCGCGAAAGCGTCGCGCCCCCGCCCCCAGACTCCCGTTGCGCCTCCAGCCCGTGCCAGTCCGTCGCCGCGTCCGGTGGCACAAAATAAAACCCAGTCCCCTCCTCCGGTAATCCTTCAAGAGAAGGCAGCTTGGGATCGAGTTTCCCTGGCCCTTAAGGCCAAAAATATCAATTTCACGAATGCCCGTAACCTCGCGAACGGCATCCAAATAAAGGTGCATTCATCTGATGACCATAGGGCCCTCACCTCTTACCTCCGTAAGGAGCGTATAAGCTTCCACACTTATACGCTTCAGGAGGAGCGGGAACTCCGCGTTGTAATACGCGGAATCCCTAAAGAGTTAGATGTAGAGCTCGTAAAAGTCGACCTGTTAGAACAAGGCCTACCAGTGAATTCTGTGCACCGTATGCACACCGGTCGCGGTAGGGAGCCATATAATATGGTTCTAGTCGCTCTCCAGCCTACCCCCGAGGGTAAGAAAATCTTTAACACACAGACCGTCTGTAGGCTCTCTGGTATCGCTGTCGAAGCCCCCCATAAAAAAGGCACTCCTAGCCAGTGCCATAACTGTCAATTGTATGGGCACTCTTCCCGTAACTGTCACGCGCGCCCCCGATGCGTCAAATGTTTAGGCGATCACGCCACGGCCCTATGCACTCGCGATCAAAAAACCGCGACGGAACCACCTAGCTGCGTCCTGTGTCGAACACAGGGTCACCCCGCAAATTACCGCGGATGCCTCCGAGCCCCGAAAATAAATCGCCGCGTCGCCCGCCAAAACCGCCTCCGAGCTTCCGGCCCAGACATCAAAGCCTCGGCACCCTCTGCACCGCAGGCTAAGCCAGCGTTCGTTCCGGCAGCGGTGCCCAGTGTCTCGGCCTGGGCGAAACCGCTGCCGTACACGAACACGGCTACAACTCCCTCCTCCGCGATTCGTCCCGCCCCCGCGACTCGTCCCTCTCCCGCGACTTGCCCTCCGACCGCGTCCGAAAATCTCGCTTTAGCGATCGACTTCTTTCAGTCGATCAACTTTGAGCGCGTTAACGCTTTGGGCGACGCCATTCGCGCTGCCTCCACTGCACAACACTTTATCGCCGTTGTGCAGGAATACGCCGACGTATACGCGTCATTAAATACGTACGACTTCGTCCGCGTGGAATAGCTACTTTGGCATAACGCTAAATTTTACCCTCTACTTCATTTACCTAGAAAGTGAAAATATTTTTGAATTATAGAATGTTAAGGAGCTATTTAAACCCCTATTTTGAAACGTTCTTTATTGGTGCTGCACTTGTATTGGTCTTACCGTGATGTTATATTCCACAATAAATGGGCTATCTAACACTGAAAGAATTTTTCAAATCGGACCAGTACTTTCTGAGATTACCGCGTTCAAACAAACAAACAAACTCTTCAGCTTTATAATATTAGTATAGATTTAGTGTTACATCTTCAGACATCTTTTTGTGAACGAGTTAGTTTTTGTCATCGAGGCTCGCCAGCCTTTGATCGCATTATTAATTTTCAATTTTTCCCTACTAATTTGTTGGTAGCCTAAGGGGTTATTCCATTCTCACGGACGGGTAGGTAAGCTCATGAACTTTACCTGATGGAATTTGCGAACCCCACCACTGGGTCAGAGTCGTGACCCCCTGAGAAGATCCGGTGAGAAACTCAGTGGGTTGTGTGTCTATTAGTTCGCTCATCAAACTCTTTGTCGTAATCGACAAGTTTGACGAAGACGGTGACCAGTGCTTGAAAGGCCTCAAAGCGCAGGGAGTGGTTCCGGGAGATCCGACAAGGCTTGTTTCGGGCGATGGCAGCTTTAGGGTGCGCCGTCCCCGGGACAACATTTTTTTTTTGTGATTTAGGCTTGCTCTTTTTACAAATTAATAGATAATTATTAAGCTATTGCATAACTTTTATCGCGGGCTATGAACGCAGCGACCAAATCAAGAAATTCCGTAACGAAAATAAAACCTAACACCCCCGCTCCATCTACCATGTAGCTCGCATTCAACACATTTACACGTTGTGCTTGTGTAGTGTTTGTGAATAAGCGCGCGGCATGACGTCGCACTGCATGCGCATCATGAAAAGTCTGCCCATCTCTCTCTCGCACGGTCTAGCTTATGAGTGTGAAGGGGACAGTTAATGTTTTGCTTTTGTTAATGTTTATAAATATAGCGTGGTCTTATTTTGTTATTGTTTTAATATTAAATTATTATTATCTAATTATAATTGCATAAGTTGATAAAAAATGCTATGCAAGCTTTACCGCGACATTCCCCGAGTGCCACACACATGTTTTATTTATTTATTTAAACCAATAGATTATCAGCTATACTCAGACGATCTTAAAATCCTTTAAACAAAAGCTAATAAGCATTAGCTTTTATACCCTGCCTTCGATTCTGCGCCGGACATGAATAACGTTATAAGCCACGCTCGTCTTTTACGAGCCTTATCAAAATGTACGTCCAAATAAAGCACTCGTAAGTGATTGATACCGGGGGCCTGTGAATAAGCGTACCAGATAATTGTGTTTATTTCTAACTCACAGAACAGGGGTGACACATGTTCATATCAAATTAATTTAACCAATTCTGTTCCAAAAGGTCTCTTCACTTTGAATCACTACTCAATACATGCTCTGCTTATTTGACCGCAAAGTAATGATGTCTTGTAAGTGGAAAGATATTCGCTGTGACATCTTTATCTTGTTTGGCCATTGCTTAACACTAAATAGGCTCCTAAGTTCGCGTGAACACTTACGCAAAAAAAGTAAGTTGATAGTGATTTTAAAGTTTTTATGATGTTATTGTAAAATCATTAATTTTGGTTTTTTATACTAATGCAAGACCATAGATAATACATATATTATATTAGTTATAGGATAAGCAACTCAAGCACTCAAAAAAAATGTTTACGGGTGTCGGCCACTAGATGGCTTCGCTTCGATTAGTTTCTCATTGCTCCTGTAAATGGCAGTAGCCTATACTATATTTTATTTTTATGGAGGATTTTGTAAACTTTCAGAAACCACAAATCACGCGCGGGCCCAAAAGACTACCTACCACCAGTAATTATGCATATAATATTGTTTGTGGCTTTTATTTTTATTACACGATCTTATTATTTCATCTTCGAAGTGATGCGTTGATATGTGGTAAATACGAATTTCATAGTTCTATTCTACGATACGAGGACATTCAGCGCATTATCCATTAGACCAGGGCTGCCTAGACAACGGCCCGTAACTCATGTTTTAATAAAAAAAATAGTTTTTTATATTAAAATAGTTTGGCTAATAGAATTCTCAAAGCATATAATCAATATTTACTATACTTTATTTTTATTCTTGTAACATTACATTCCCATGGATTCCCACATCATTTAAAATTGAAGCTATCTTTTACTATCTATTGGGGGAATTCCCGGAAAGTATTTGTTTTTCAAAATATATTTTTTTGCCACTCTCCAGCTTGTGTAGTAAATTTAATTAGCCCGCAAGGGTAAGTAGCTTTGACAGCCCTGCTTTAGACTACAACGACTTCGAAATTTAAAATGATCTCAGTTTAATTATTATTGTGGTACAACCCTACTATAGATGTTCGAATTTCCTTTTTACGATGTCCTAATGGACTTGTTTACACAATCCGTGTAACTTCGCTTATGTTAATAGGATCGGGTTATTTAGGGGTAGTGGAGAAACAGAAAATTTGTCTAATTTTAGTCTGAAGTGTGTATACGAGTGTGCTATTCTAAGGTCGTCGCTTGAGTTGTATCTATAGAAGTAGTAGAGTATTTTGATATTCCGAAAGTCAAGGATGTGATAGTAACAGAAATCCATATGGTACAATACGACCGCGTCGAGACGGTGGAAATCCTTTGGCACTGATCTTTTACATCGAAATGATTCACGAGATCTTTCGCGACTGTGTGTCACGTGAATTTTCGTGAATAAGGGTTGTTCTAGTGCTAAGTGTCTGTTTGCGGCCAGATATAGGTTTAGTAGGCAGCGGCTTGGCTCTGCCCCTGGCATTGCTGAAGTCCATGGGCGACGGTAACCACTCACCATCAGGTGGGCCGTATGCTCGTCTGCCTACAAGGGCAATAAAAAATAAAAATTTTACATATATATATATATTGTTGGTGAATTAGGAACTGTGGCGCTTAAGTTGAAAGCCCATTTTCCTGCGTAAGGTAATAAGAAACAGTAAGTATTGCAAGAATTTCATATTACGAGATTTCGGTAAATTCCAGAAAAACAAATTTATGCAACTTGGGGAATATAATGTAAAAAATAGTTTTCTTAAAATTATATTATACAGTCTGTCGAAGGCTTCCGAATTCATAATCAAGACAGTTATCAAGTCGACTCTGATCATGACAATGATGTGTCAGATAACAATTGTGATTCTATACATCTTATACAATGACATATAAAACGTGGACTGGATAATCTTGTGACGTCACACACCACATGACGTGAGATAAATGTGTTCTCTCGTTTCCCGATAACTTGATTTAGTGCTAAGGACTTAGAACTTTCAGCGAGTCTTACACGAAGTAGGCTTTTTTTATAATGTTTCAATCAGTTGGACTATTATACGTATGTGAAAAAGCCGCATAATCCTGGTAGCTAGTGTTGTAGAACCTGCCACGTCTGGTCGTAGCTAGCGAATAATAGTACACGAGATGTACCCCTGTGTGGAAACTACATAATATTAGCATTATTTCTCATGCGTTGATGGCGCTATGTGAGAACCCCTTTAACTGGTAACAACAACTGTACATAATTTCAATTCGATTGAGACGTGCGAACCAACAAACAGATGCTACAAGTGTTTGAGTTAGATTCCCCTCCTTAATTATTTTAAATTTCCATATAAGTTGTACTTTGATATATTAGCGGACTTCATGCTATACTTTAAAAGTCAACCAAATGGGATGTAGAAAGACATATCGTTTTGTGTTTTTTTTGTATTTTGCCTACCTGTGCTGCTAAGCCCGAGGGGTATACCAGCTGCATCGAGCGAGTAGGCGAGCTCACGGGGCTCAGTCTGGAGAATTTGCTAACATCAGCCCTAGCAAGAGCAGTGCTTCGCAGACTCTACCACCGGATCGGAAATGCGACCCACTGAGAAGATCCGGTGAGAAACTCAGTGGGCTGTGTTTGGGGGTTAATTTACTTGCCAAGTCCTTCGTCGCAAGCGACGGGTTCGACGACAACGATGACCGGTGCTTGGGGTGTATTATTGTGTAATATCCGTCCTGCCCTTTAATCTGAAAAACACGGCGGCTTTGCGGCAAAAGTAGGCAGGATGTTCGTATTCGCCAGGTAGTTATACTGTTAAGATTTTGTTATATTTCAAGGTGGGTGGCGCCATTCATCATGTGATACATATATTAATTATTATTTATTTATTTATATATATTTTTTATTTTTTTATTTTTTTTATCTAATTGTAGTAATATAAATCTGTGTGAAAGCCAATAAATGATCTTATTATGATTACTATTATTATATACGGGCTATGGTAACCTGTTAACAACAGGTAAGCTGTGAATGCGTTCACCCATCCAGTGTATGAAGGGGTTATATGCAATTAGATTTTTTATTTCTTGTACATATTATCAAGGAGGCCACAAACACCAGCGTCCCGGGCGCCATTAAGCAGGCCGAATGCAGGCAGCATTGGAGGAAGCTGGTGCAAAAACTGGACCAAGGTGGTCACGACCCTCAGTAATGAGGAAACGACAAAGAAGAAGAAGAAGACATATTGCACATATATTTAAATATATTTACGAAGGTAAACGCATAATAATATATGTAAGGACGTGTTCAAAAGTAGACGGAACGGAGACCGGAGTAGTCACTGCTTTTCTAACCCCAGTATCTATACGGACCATTTATATTATGTTTGTATCGATATGATGAGAACATAGACAACAACAGCTGAGTATATTAGAACCAAATGATGACGCCAAGGGTTCATCTTATAGCCCTGGAAAGGATGACTCAATTGAATCTCAAAAAAATATTACTGAGTATAAACGTCTTTTGATACTTCAAACGTATTTATCTCCTCGAAACACGGTTTTCAAAGTCGGCGAACAAGATTTCTCCGAAACGGCTCCATCGATCGGTTTCAAATTTTTACACAATCTTCAAAAATATATTCCCCAGGTATAAATCCGAAGGAATAAGAGTGCTGAAAATTATTTCGATGTTTTAGATCCCTTGTAGTTGAAAACTGGAGGCCATAATTTTGTTAGAAAACAAAATTTTGACTTCCTTTGATTAAGATATGATACTTATATTCGACTAAAGAAATTATCCGGATTTTTTTTCATTTTAGATAGTCCAAACTAAAAATATCGTGTTCACCGCCGGACACCTTTTTCTGAAGGATCTCTTGGAGATCGTCAACAGGAGCGGAACAATATCGTACGTATTGTTGAAATTGGACAACATGGTCCTAAAATTTGGTATTTGTTATATGTACAAGTTTTTTATATAAATGTTAAATAAAAGGTGTTCCCTTAAAAAATCATAAAACAGTAAACTTTTTTGCGCGTACAACTTGCTATGATCCCTTACGAAAAGGTGTATGATCTAAATCAATCAAATAAAAGGCATTACAAATCGTTTGTGATATCTTAAATTCAGGACTTTACTTGACAGACTTGTAGGCAGCGGCTTGGCTCTGCTCCTGGCATTGCTGAAGTCCATGGGCGACGGTAACCACTCACCATCAGGTGGGCCGTGTGCTTGTCTGCCTACAAGGGCAATAAAAAAAAAGGACACAGGCTATTACTTCGATATTTATTTACGTCAGTCACCTATCTGTAAATTCCTTGAATTTGATCTTATCTTTAACCATACTACGATCTTTGGCCATTAATTTTTCACGTTCCCAATGACGGACAGCTCGGTAATGAGTGTGGCAAGTGGACCGCAATAGCAAAGCTCGCGCTCCATTAACACCGGATCAATTATGCAGTAATTAATAAAAGCAGATTCATATCTGCAGCGGGTAAAGCATTAGGGCGTGAATAACGATTGGATTGCGTGGCCCCCCCCCCCCCACACTGGACCGTGAAGCGTTGACTGATGGCGCTAATGGTTCCCTTGTAGCGGAAGTGACGGCTTCACCCGTGTGCGGTTTTCATTTTAATATTATGAAATATGTTGCTGCTGTTGAAGTTTCCGTTTCGGGAATTCAGAGTTGCGCGCACATTTCTGGTCCAAAAATCGAATATTTTGTAAGTGAATTGTTTAAGTACCTCTATACATGTGTCTGTTGAGAAACAAAATTTCCGATACATTTATTGAAAGCCACAGGTTTTACGGCACATTGTAGATCGGCACGGGTAGGTATCCTACTTACTTTACGGTAAAGCTTTACGGCTATTTTTCAATGGATTAACTTGTAGATAAGTTATTGTGTTAGCTATCTGGTTTTAAATGTCGATCGGAATATTTAATCAAGACGTAACTGTCTTCTCTGTCGTCATGCGCTCTTGGTACAGGAGATCGAGGTCTTCTTCTTTCAATATTTTCTATTAAATGTAGCCTTGTCTTTATAGCCCGAATGACTGAACGTGCTCGCAACAGGAACAAACAAGACGGCGAAGCCTACCACTGCTGTGAGGACGTGATGACGTGACATAGTCCTTGGTTTTTTGTAATCCCAATCCCATTCCGTCATTCGTGAAGCCAAACTTCAATCGCGATTGATAAAATTACAAAAAACCGTTATAAATATTTAAGTTTCCAACCATGAAACTGACAGTCCCATTGAATCACAGATCAAAACCAATAATATGCTAGCGGGATATGTGTCGATTCCTGTGTTAACATTTCACCATTCAATTTACCATTGAATTATATATCCTACTATCCCTTAGTAAACATCGCAGAGATATATCCCCACAATTGGAAAAATCCAAAAGTTATAAAAGAAGTATTAGTTTTTTAAACGTTTGTTTAGGGTCATCCGACGCTATTCTTATGGCCCACGCAGGGCACGTCTGAGCGGGGTTGACGTGTGACTGATGTTGCGGTGCGTACCTGCTCGACTCGGCTCGGCTCCTAATTTATACAACTACCAGCGGTACAGCATTACAGCCACGCATACCATATAAAAAGGTCCCGTCATATGGGACGATTGTGGAAACGTAAATTATTTTAATAGTGCTACGCGCTGGGGTTCGGGATAAATAAAACTCCATCGAAGTATAAGATTAAAACTGTATTAGCACTTAGAACACTTAAAACAAACACTTTAAAACTCTCAATTCGCTTCTTCCGCTTCGCTTCAGGTGATCCGTTCGCTTCGAGTAGTTCCGATTACTGCGTGTCATCTCTGCAACGCTTTTATAGTCGAGACGAAATCCCTAGAATCGTCGAGAATATTCCGAGTGTTTCTGCTATCTGAATATAGATGGTGTGGTACTTTTCGAGCGTTCTAGATGCTACTAGATCCTTCATAGCAATAGCATAAATTACCGGGTGCTAGTCGCAGTGAAACCAAGTCTCCGATATCACAGGATCGCTACAGGAAAGTGTGAACGAATATCTCCCGTACTCGCAGACAGTTACGAAGGTTTTCCTGCCGTCATGAAATGTGCAGAGATGTCGATTTATTTTTCTAAGCACCTTCCCGGGGTCTATGAAAGACGAGGGGTTCCATTGAGCGGAAGTAAAGGGCCGTAAGTTCAAGTTATGCGATAATGGCTTAGATTATAGCCGTAAATAAGCAGTAAAGTCCTTTACGTTTTGAAGGGCGAGGATTTATTTTTAAATATCAAGACTTACCACTGAACTCTTTTAAGTTATTATGACTTTAAAATAAAATTGTAAGCTGTGACGTTAGTGTCATAGAACAAATCTATGTTGTGACTGGGACGGTTGAACTCGGCGGAGTGTTTGTGTAAGAGTACCAGTTTTAATTAAGTAGCTATGATGAGGCTCGATACGCAGAACGGTACTAATTAAAAAGCGTTTTAGTCGCACGTAGTGTGGTTGATGTTGCATATCGTGCGTCTTTGTTACTAAGAAATGCTATTTGAAATAATGGCAGTATTACATAGCTGGACGTGTTATCAGTCTACACACTTTTTTCTAGACGTAGAAATAAAGTTTAAAAAAACTAACAATAGTGTACACAAATAGAGCTAAATTTTTTTTTTATTGCTTAGATGTGGGGATGAGCTCACAGCCCACCTGGTATTAAGTAGTTACTGGAGCCCATAGACATCTACAACGTAAATGCGCCACCCACCTCGAGATATAAATTCTAAGGTCTCAAGTATACTTATAACGGCTACCCCACCCTTCGAACCGAAACGCATTACTGCTTGACGGCGGAAATAGGCCGGGTGGTGGTATCTACCCCTGCGGACTCCCAAGAGGTCCTACCACCAGTGATTACGCAAATTATAATTTTGCTGGTTTGATTTTTATTACACGATGTGGAAGTCAATCGTGAACATTTGTCGAGTACGTATTTCATTAGAAAAATTGGTACCCGCCTGCGGGTTTCGACACCGGTGCGTCGCTACACACGAATGCACCGGACGTCTTATCCTTTAGGCCACGACGACTACAAATAAACAAATCTCAATTCAACTTTGTTTTTGTGAGTTATCCTTCTTGTTCGTCGGCACCAAGTTAGCATTTACTCCTATATTACATACTATATTATATTATATTATTACCCCTATATTATATAGGTATATATCCTAAATTTCTACATGTAATGTATTTCCGCATGTAAATATAAAACATTCAAGTTCAAGAAGTTTTTGGTTTGTCTTACTAAACTGGATAGTATGTGTATAAGATACCGTTATGTAAACATTAATTTTAATGATCTAAATTTAAAGATTTCATTGTTTACTTTTAAAATCCAAGCTTGTGCAGACGGGACGGCGTGTGCAGTGTTACTTGTTGCTAATACAAAATGGCTAATTCTTTAATGTGAGTACTAAGATACCTTTGAAGAATCGTCAGGTTTTATTTATTATCATAATCGGTGAGTTCCTATTCTTTTTTACAGCTAATACAACCAGACTTTTGATTTTATTGTCATTTGATTGTCCCAGAATATTTAAAGAGTCAAAATGAATTAAATTAATCTCGTGTTCAGTTTTTAAACGAATCATTAATTTAGACATTGTATGAAAAACCGAGTCTTTTGACTCCCGTTATCGTCACCCTGATCCCTGGTCCGCGAATTAAGCCTGGGTATCCGGATACCACTTTTTTTCTAATCTCTATCAAATGCACGTCGGAAATATTCCAGGGTGAGTCTGTAAGGACAGCTGATTGGGGGTTGTATTGCAGAGATAAGCCTTTTAAGCAGTTAGTGTAGGGTCGTATATCCGTTTAGCGGAGGCGCTCGCTGCGGATTACGCGTGGCGATGCGATCTCCGCTCCAGGGGGGAGCCGCGTCCTGGCGCGGTGGAAGTTCGAGCGCGGAAGCTTCAATCTCGGCGTGCCGTGCTCGAGGCGTGGTCTCGCCGCCTGGCGGACCCCGCCTATGGGCGACGGACCGTCGAGGCGATCCGCCCGGTCCTCTCGGACTGGGTGAATCGCGACCGAGGACGTCTCACCTTCCGAGCGACGCAGGTGCTCACGGGACACGGCTGTTTCGGTCGCTACCTGCACCTCGTCGCCCGGAGGGAGCCGACGCCGAAGTGCCACCACTGCAGTGGCTGCAACGAGGACACGGCGGAGCACACGCTCGCGTACTGCCCCGCTTTCGCGGAGCAGCGCCGCGTCCTCGTTGCAAAAATAGGACCGGACTTGTCGCTTCCGACCGTCGTGGCTACGATGCTCGGCAGCGACGAGTCCTGGCAGGCGATGCTCGACTTCTGCGAGTCCACCATCTCGCAGAAGGAGGCGGTGGAACGGGAGAGGGAGAGCTCTTCTTCCCTCTCGGCGCCGTGCCGCCGCCGTCGGGCCGGGGGTCGGAGGAGGGCGTTTGTCCAGCTCCAGCCCCTATGAGGAGGCAGTCTCCTCCCGGTGATGGTCACGGGGCGACCTAAGGGGGTTGAGGCTGCGCCGCACGCTACCGTCACTCTAGCGCGCTGGCACCAGGAGGACGGGACGGCGCGTCGGCGGCTGCGGACTGCGATGCGGTCCGCATTTCGTCGTCGCTGTCGTCGCCGAACATACTGTTGAAGAGCAACCCGGTCGGCGGTGTATCGCGTTCCGACCCGGCAGGCTGGTTCTGGCCCAGCGGGGTATCCCGGAACACCAGCGGCACCGCCCGGGCGGCCTGGTAGGGCCGCCGTACCGCGGAGACTGACGTCGTTGGTCGTCGACTATCGCCTCGACCACCCGTCGGTCGGGCGTCCTCGGGGTGGCGCCGCGTGTCTGGTTGTAGTGTTGACCGCGGGAACCCCCCTACTCTGAACGGGTTCTGACCCCGGACGGAGATCGGACGTCGGGTGTAAGAGTGCAGGGGAGTCGTTTAGTGGGTGGGCCCTAAAATCCTTGGGCCCTCGATCTGCTCTCAACACCTGCAGATCGTTGAGTCTCACATACCCCGCGCGCCCCCTAGGCGCGGGGACCTCGTAGGAGGTTCGGCCCCCGGCCCGAGAAAAAAAAAAAAAAAAAAGGGTCGTATATCCGTTTATGTTTTTAAATTTTAGGCTTGGCTTAGAACGTGTAGACAGACGCAATCAAGTGTTGATAAAAGTGTTCAAGGGTAGACCTCATATCTTGCTTTATTATGCTTGCATATGTTAGAGCACAGACTCAACTTGAGCAAAGCAAGAGCAAAAAAACTTTGAATAAAAAGGGTTGAGATTAGAATCTTAAATTGTAATATTTTTAATATTTTATTTTTGTATTAAAAAAATACTAGATGCGGATGACGTATTAGTAACAGTACTCGTATGACATTTGGCATCTTACCTAATAGGCAACGGGAGATTCACTAGTCGAACCAAACTAATATCACGACCACGTCTCTCCAACCGATACAAAACTGAACCCGAGCTAATGTCCGTAAATGAACACCATAAATCAAGATCGTTGTCTCGGTGAAGCGGACTCCAATACCGTCCAATTAGTATCGCGAAATGATTCATTAAGCACCGTGACAAGCTCGGCCGTAGCTCCCCGCGTTCCATTCCGGTGTGTTCGTGGATGGAAAGTAAAAAAATGCCTTACTACTTATGATATATTAGATTCAGAATATATTTTGGAGCATTTTAAAAAAAAAAAAGCATAAGCAAAGAGTTTTGAGATCTTTTTAACAAAAAGACTAACAAGTTTTGCATTCATAGACACATTCGAAGAAAAGCTGACTTTACTGGTGGTGGGACCTCTTGTGAGTCTGCACGAGTAGATACTACCACCCTGCCTATTAACTCTGCGTGAAACAGTAATGCGTTTCTGTTTGAAAGCCGTTGTAAGTATACTGAGACCTTAGAACTCATATCTCAAGGTGGGTGGCGGCGTTTACGTTGTGGATGTCTATGGGCTCTGGTAACCACTTAACATCAGGTGGGCTGTGAGCTCGTTCACCCATCGATGCAATAAAAAAAACCTACGTTTTGTAGAATCATGTACAACTTGCGTCAGGAGCATCTCAGGTGGTACCTAGAGTTACTGATGTCTACGAAAATCAGTATTTTTTATTTTATTTTTTTTATCCTACCTAAGCTGATAAGCCTTGAGAGGCTATATCAGCGTTGAAAGTCAGTGATAACTAATCAGATGGGCTATATGCTTACCTGCCGGCATTTATTTACTTCAAATTCCAAAGTTTTTTTAAGGTGTGTGTTCTTTAAAAGGGGCCGAAGAAAAATTAGCTCAGGCATAGTGAAATCTCTTGTTTTCGCAGAGTATTTCACGGAGACTATTGATGGGCTATGATTTATCTTGGAAAATAATTAGTTTTGTCGTTACGTCAGTTCAGACGTGCAGAGAGAAAAATGATAGCTGTTTAACAAGCAAAGACAGTACGGCTTGGATTTTTCTCGACATTTTGTTACCACACGAAGCTAGATCCTACTTACTTACATATATATCAGATAAATCCGTGCGATTGTAAATACTCCATTCATTGTAACATACATGTACATAGGGTATCTATTGTGACTTTCACATCATAATAAATAGTAAATAATATGTAGGACCAAATTGAGCGTGAACTGGACTACTTAACTTGAGAATTTTCTCATTTCCGTTCCCTAATACGTAGCATTCACACAATTATGAAGAGGGATATCTTCTTTTCTCCTCACAGTGTCTGCCGACTGGACTAATTGCAAGGCTTTGCTTATGCCACTGTCTTCGCAAGCAGTGCAAAGCTAACAATCCCAGTCAGCAGAAAGCGTCATGCCAAGATAATACATAATATTTTCATCAATACATTATTACGGTACGAAATACAAATGTTAAATTTTCCAAATACATAATGAAAAAGGTATCGACTTTGCTTTCTTTTATTTTCATTTTGATTTTCGCTCACATGAATAATGTAGCTCACCAAATTGGATAATAGAGTGACGGCGTAGAAAATCATTTTTGTCTGACAATTTTTTTGCTATACTCACTTTTAAGTAAGAAATGTATGTTACTATTTACTTTTTAGATATGGTTGTTACGCGAATGATATATTCTTATATACGCACATCAAACTAAACTTGGATATGAAAAATAGTTAATGGCACATCCACCGAGCGAGTTACATAGCTCATAAATTACCGTTTGAATATTGTTCAGTAATTGTACTGATGGAAGTTTTTTTTTTTTGGTGCTCAGATGGTTGGACGAGCTCACTGCCCACCCGGTAGTAAGTGGTTACTGGAGCCCATAGACATCTACAACGCAAATGCGCCACCCACCTTGAGATATAAGTTCTAAGATCTCAGTATAGTTACAACGGCAGCCCCACCCTTCAAACCGAAACGCATTACTGCTTCACGGCAGAAACAGGCAGGGCGGTGGTACCTACCCGCGCGGACTAACAAGAGGTCCTACCACCACTAAATTTATTTATTTACTCTGAAAGTCCCTTTAACCTTTAGTGCAATTAGGGTTTTGTTACATTTATTCTATTTGCCGACAGCTACCACTACAAATGTGTACCGCCATCTTTATTTAAATGAAAATCCTTCCACTTTGGCAAAAGTCATTTTCCGAAAAGCACACATTTTCCGTATATATTCAAATTAAATGAATATTTTGAATACGAAATTCTGTAGTTAATATCAATTATCATATGAATTACGTACGAATTGACCTGTTGGATTTTGGGTTTATACTCTCACTAAATAATTTTGAGATAATGTACAGAAGGGCTATAATGATATATGAGAACTAGCGCGGTTTCTAAATATGGTCTGCCGTTTAATTTATTAGTTCTACAAATTCAACCGTTACGATTGTTTACCGTATGTTTTTTATTGCTTAGATGGGTTATGGATAGGATACACTGAATCAACGAATCCATTCTTACCGAGCTCAAAATTCCAATGCAACTCTGAACTGTTTGCGTGCAGTTCTTTGGACACATTGCCAGAAAGAGCCATTGCTATAATATAAGGTTGGGCGATTCAGATTGAAGCGTGGGATATTTTCTAATGCAATGAAGATATCAGCTCATGGTATTGTTGCGCCGGTAAGTAACGCAATCAATCGCCGAATAGCCGAACGAATGTTGAAGGATCTAGTAGCATCTAGAACGCTCGAGAAGTACAACGCCATCTATTGTCAGATAGTGGAAACACACACCGAATGTACTCGACTTGTGAGGAATGTTCTTGAAGATTCTAGGGATTTCGTCACGACTGTAAAAGCGTTGCAGAGATGGTATACAACCACACATCCTTAGAGTGCGCTCCATCTCACATTTTATTATACAGTATTCCCTGCATAGAAATAATTTCATAATGGGCTAAATTACATACATACATTTTTATGTCTGAAGCTAATGTTACGCCGGTAAGAGTAACACCATCTATCGCCGAATAGTCGAACGAATATCGAAGGATCTAGTAGTATCTAGAACGCTCGAGAAGCACAACGCTATCTATTGTCAGATAGCGGAAACACATATCGAAAAGTACTGTTGATGTGTATGTGTGACTTGTGAGGAATGTTCTCGACGATTCTAGGGATGACGTATCGACTATAAAAGCGTTTCAGAGATGGCACGCAGTCAGTTAGTAATCGGAGCTACTCGAAGCGAAACTGCGAACGCATCACCTGAAGCGAAGCGGAAGAAGCGAATTGAGAATTTTAAAGTGTTCTGTGTGTGTTCTAAGTGATAAATATAGTTTTAAGTTGTACTTAGGCGGAAAAATTATTTATCTCGAACCCCAGCGCGTAACAGATCTGTGGAATTCACTAATAGCTGAATGCGAAGTCCTTGCGATGTGATCGAGTTGTCAAGCCGGCAGTTGTTACATGGATTGATTTGGCAAGTATCAAATACTTCGAGTTCGTTCTCAGGACGAGCAGCGCATACAGTAGCGGGCAGCGCGGTTAGCGGCCGCGTGGTCAGGTGCGCACTGCATATTCATGAGATTAACCACCGCGGCCGGACAGTTGCCGGACGATGCCCACTGCCTCAAATAATATCAGCATTTTTGGTCCGCGACATATTGTCATTTTGCAAATATTAAATATGATTTTAGTACTAAAAAGGACCGTTTTTGTTTTTTGTTCCCCCATTTAATTTTGTGAACGTTATGTTATAGAGAGAGATAGATAGACATTCTATTACGTTTGTTAAGCTACTGGTAATAAGTTACTACTAAAATTTTACTACGTTATAAATGATTTTGGTATCTAATTTTTTTTAAATTTTAAATATATTATAATCCAATTTGAGAAGATCTAATTGCTTATTCTTCTTCTTCTTCTTAACTTCTTTGTTTATTTTACTTTGTTTTCTATATCTACCTATTGTAATTTACTTGAAATGTATGTGCGAATTAATGGATTATTGTTATCCGATAATAAATGAATTTATTGATTGATTAACAGATTCAAAAGAAAAGGTTGTCTGTAAAGTCGGTTTACTGACGATAGTTGAACGTGACAACGTCATAAGAAAATACAGATGGAATGGTTTCATTTTTCAATTCCAATTACATTAATGTTTATAAGCAATTGACACCACATTCACTTGTCACTGAACTTCATACTTGACGAAAACATGTAAATGTATTATTTTATAGCAGCTGTCCACGCGGATGCATCTACCCGATGATGTGCAGGCGAAGTAAAATGTCCCTTAGAAATAAGGTGACACTCTACAAAACTTGCATACGTCCCGTCATGACCTATGCAAGTGTAGTGTTCGCTCACGCGGCCCGCACTCACTTAAAATCCTTCCAGATTATTCAATCCCGTTTTTGCAGGATAGCCGTCGGAGCCCCGTGGTTCGTCAGGAACGTCGACCTCCATGACGACCTGGACTTAGAGTCCGTCAGTAAGTATTTGCAGTCGGCGTCGATGCGCCACTTCGATAAAGTGGCACGACACGAGAACCCTTTCATCGTGGCCGCCGGTAACTACATTCCCGATCCTGCGGACAGAATGGAAAGCAGTCGACGTCGCCCAAAACACGTCATCTCGGATCCTCCTGATCCACTAACGGTGCTTTTAGGTACTTCAAGCGCCGGTCACCGTTCTCGTCGAACCCGTCGCTTGCGACGAAGGGCTCGACGAGTAAATTAGCTCTCAAACACAGCCCACTGAGTTTCTCGCCGGATCTTCTCAGTGGGTCGCGTTCCCGATCCGGTGGTAGATTCTGCGAAGCACGGCTCTTGCTAGGGTTCGTGTTAGCATCGTCGTCAGGTTGGAGCCCCGTGAGCTCACCTACAAACGTTAGGGCGAAGCTGAAATAGCCTCTCAAGGCTATCAGCATAGGTAGGAAAAAAAAAAGCTGATGCATCGCTCACTCAAGTAGGAGAGAGACAGATGTCGAACGCTGCCGAACGCGGAAGCCGATTGTGCCCCTTTGTTGCTCGTTGCGCGCTCTCGCTTGCACTTCAAGCCTTAAATGGAACGCCTCAGAGCGAGGCAGCGCCGCATGGGTCATGTTTTTTCGTGCGTGCAGCTAGCTCCATCGAATTATAAGACATTTTCACGTCAAAAATATCAAATAACACAAAATATCGTCACGATATTTTAGCGTCACGGAACATGTAAATATTTTACAAACTACGATGTACAATGAGTACGTATCCCTCGTTCCGCGTCGAGTGCTCCCATCCATTGCCATAAAACGGCCCGGAGGAAGTTTCAAAGCCATTTTTGTACAACAAATGTCCGTGCGGCACGAACGCGCGCCCCCGACGAAACCGCGTGTAATACACAATAGACCACTGTGTTAGTTCTGTATTGTGTAACGCTGGATGTTGAGCAAGCGACCTTATCCAATATAAAACAAATAAAAGCCCTTTAGACTGGGTTACAAAACTGCTCAGTGCTCGGTACCACTCATTGTGTACTCCTAGCATTTCTGATGACAATGACTAAAGCTAACCACTCATCAACACGTGGGCCGTTTTTATTTATAGTAAGCAAAAATTTAAAAATGAAAAATTTACGTTGATATATACAGACTTCGTGCTCGACTTTCGACACCTTACAATCTATGGCATTTAACATTAGACATCCGATTGAGTTGGTTTTTACTCGTTTGTACATATTTATTTTCATTTGAGATCGTGAGTGTGAATCGCAGCTCATTGTTACTCTTGAAGATTTTTCAATACAAACAAAACAAACAGTCCCATGTTTGTAATTAGCGTTACAACTACTTCGTCCTTATCCGATTGCGACGGAGTAACGTAAAGCTGTCGTCGCCTGAAACATGTCTTGTTGGATCCCCCACATTCATTCTCGGTCCCTCGAGCACTGGTTCGACGAGCAAACTATTCCATAGACACAGCCAACTGGGTTTCTCGCCGGATCTTCTGAGTGGGTCGCGATTCCAGTAGTAGATTCTGCGAAGCATTGCTCTTGTTAGGGCTGTTGTTAGCAAATCCTTTCAGGTTGAGCCCTTGAGCTCACCTACCCGTTTGGGCGTAGCTGTAATAGCCTCCTAGGCTACCAACGAATAGGCAGAGAGAAAAAAGCTTTGTAATTTAGCCTTAATAAACATGGTTAGAGTTCCGTACTTCCAAATATTTACTGTGTTCAGCTCTCATAGTAATGGACATGTTTTGGGCTTCTTGGTCGTATCGTGCACATAACTTTGCATTTGGGAACGACTTAGCTAAAGTAGTATTGTGCAAAACGGGTGTGCGACTTCGGATTTTTTGTAATCTGATAAACCATAGCATTGTCGAATTGTTCCAATATTTTCTTGCTAAATCTCATCGCTTGCTATATCACTTACCAATGTCAGTTTATTCTGCAACACCGAATCAAAATGACGCAGAAAATGTTTGCGAATCTGGGCTAATTCGATTTATCTAAAAGAGTTCTATTTACAAATATTGTTTTTTTATACTTTTATGTTCCTAAATATAGCAGGTATAGCGTAGTATTAGTGTTATGAAGTTGATTAAAATCCAAATTCATTTGAAATCATTTACGTGATCCTCTCTGGATAGTCCCGCACCCGCTACCAAAGTTTATGATTTTAATTGGCGGCACGTTTCTTAGAAAAAGGATGCTGCTTCATTTTAAACTTCGAAGTTTTATTTTGCTATTACATTGAAGCATTTCTTAATTATTGTTTTGTATGAAATAAATATATTTTTCACTGGATCGATAAACGTGAATGTTGACACACTATGGGAAGAATATCGAAGTCTCCATTTTACTATCTAGCGGTTGTCCCATTATTTAAACTGAAACGCATTACTGACCCGCGCTGACTCACAGTAGGTTCTACCTCATAAATACTTTGAAGGTATCGATGCAGGGAAGGTTTCCTCTGAGCGATAGAAATTGCTCGGTAGACTGACGGTCCGAACGTTTGGAGTTTCTATACATGGGAATTTACTTTTATTAGTTTTTTATCTTGGATATTTACTTTTTTTTTATTGCTTAGGTGGATGGACGAGCTCACAGCCCACCTGGTGTTAAGTGGTTACTGGAGCCCATAGACAGCCACAACGTAAATGCGCCACCCACCTTGAGATATAAGTTCTAAGGTCTCAGTATAGTTACAACGGCTGCCCCACCCTTCAAACCGAAACTCATTACTGCTTCACGGCAGAAATAGGCAGGGCGGTGGTACCCACCCGCGTGGACTCACAAGAGGTCCTACCACCAGTAATTACGCAAATTATAATTTTGCGGGTTTCATTTTATTACACGATGCTATTCCTTCACCGTGGAAGTCAATCGTGAACATGAAGTACGTATATCATTAGAAAAATTGGTACCCGCCTGGGATTCGAACACCGGTGCATCGCTCAACACGAATACATCGGATGTCTTATCCGTTAGGCCACGACGTCTTCGTTAGATTGCGCAATTCAAAGACATCTGTCAAATATTTTATGTTCTATGTCGCCGCATCTTCTCAGTGAGTCGCGATTCCGACCCGGTACTAGATTTATTAGAGAAGCAGCTGCCCTGGAGTTGTTAGGCCTCATCCGGAGGCACTCGGGAAGCTGTTAGCAAATCCCACCCCTTCTGGCTGAGCATTTTCTCACCCACCTGACCTGGTGAAACTGGAAAGGCCTACGGACTACCAGTAATCATTAATTCCTAAAAAAATATTCTATGTCAGTTACTGATTACAAAAATATATGCTGCGTCCCAAACTCGAGTACCGCATTAATGAAGCACACATGAGTAAATCACAGACCGCGGCTCCGTTTTATTCATTTCATTTACTTCGATGTTAAGTGTAACCGGATCGGGCTGAATTGGAAATCCAGTGAAGTTTATTTACAAAAAATAACTTTAGTACGCTCTCAGAAGTTTCAAGTAAGTTCTGGGTTGAAGTGATTCTGAAATTGTGGCTGAAAGCCCTTCGCCTCTTGTATGCGTCTTAGCGGGACTGTGAGAGAGAGAATACACTTTATTGCACACCAACACAATTTACATTCAAAAACAGTCAAAAAGCAGATACATTTGTACAATAGGCGGTCTTATCGCTAAAAGCGATCTCTTCCAGACAATCGTTTAATTTCCAGAAATTCTGTAAAATATAAAAATATAGCAGGTATGTTGCGGTGTACCATAGACATTATTATGGAAATTATATACATATAATAAACAGATATATACCGTTTACATATAATATATATCAATATACATACTTACATACAATACATACTAATATACTTACACACACATAAAAAATCAACAGTATGGAAATGATAAATGATAATGATGCAACAAACAGCACTAATAGATAAGTAGTGTTCCTTCACCATTCTTTTAAAACAGTTTAGAGTTGAGCACTCCTCACTGCATCCGGCATAGGATTCCACAATCGAACCGCCTGGACGGTGAATGAATTGTCAAAGAATGATGATGACTGTTTATTAATATGTTTATATACATAAATGTGCCCTTAATGTAAATTTTATTGGATTTTAACGAATATCATCCTTCACAGTTGATTAATATAGAGAATAGTCAGTTGAGAAATAAGGTAAAACAATTAAAATTAAAAATGCTGCAATTAGGTTACTTAAGATAAGAGAATCCCAAAATCTATTTGACTTTCACAACTAAAATCACATACAGAGTTTGGTAAGGCTCTGGTTTTACTCTTTATTTTGGCATCATACTCGTACCTATTTAATGGGATCACAATATGTGTTTAATTTTCTTTTTCTTTTGGCAAATAATTTTATACTTGTTTCGAAAAGACATAAAGTCAGCAAAGAGAGATGGATAATATAGATGAATAATTTATAACGTTTCACCGCTTTGTAACGAAATAGCCTATCTGAATCTGAAAATTGAGAAAAGCACTCGTAAAGAAGTTGCACTTGAGTCGTTAATCCTCTTTCAGAGGCACGGGCAGATCTTAGCAAGCTTCTCCTGGCTGAGCCTGATCTCTTCTACCCATATTGGTTTATTAGGAAAGACTTCTGGCTAGATTTTAATTGACGATCCTTCTGTTTTGCCCTTCAATCATCACTACATAGTATAAAACAAAGTTGCTTTCTCTGTCTCTATATCCTTATGCATGCTTAAATATTTAAAACTACGCAACGGATTTTGATGCAGTTTTTTTAATAGATAGAGTGATTGAAGAGGAAGGTTTATATGTATAATAACATTCATTAAATAGTGGAAAAATCAATAATAAATTACAGTTTCCCAAGCGAAGCGAGGGCGGGTTAAGTATATTTTTAAGCTCCTTATTCTTGTCTCGGATGAAATAAAACAATTCGGCTTCGCAAAACTTTAACTATGACTACATAGCTGGGTGATACGGTTGCAATATTTCAACTCACGAGGGCACGAACAATTTGAGCACCACTCTAAATCAGTTAAATCGAATCGAAGTCAAAGCAAAGTTTTCATTTAAACTGTGTAGTCGAGTCGGACCTTATTTACATGCATTACGTATGTAGATTAGTCCGCAACTTGCACACAAGTCAAAGAAAAAACTTCCTTCGACGATGCCTAAAGTAATTTGGAACTTGCTCGAGAAAATCGTAATGAGTCGCGGCCTCTCAACGGAAATTCTTTGTTCGGTGTATTTAAATTCGGTTGTGTTTATTTGTGGAGTTTCGCTGGCGTGGACATAGAAGGTAACTTTTAAAATGTTATGTTAATTTGTTGAGTTTCGCATGCAATTATAATTTTCTAATGTAAATCAGTAATGTTAGCTATCTAAATGTATGTACACAAAAATATCTTATACGATTTTTACCGTATTTGAGTTCTGGTTATTATATTTTATATATCAGAGTAAGTTCAGACGAAGATAAGTTAAGACATATGCTATTTATTTATTTATTACTAGCTGACCCGGCAGACTTCGTAGTCTTCGTAGACTCAATCGATAAATAAAAGACACATCAAAGGAAAAACAAAATTGTTTGTTTTTATATAATTCCGAGCTTTTTTATATTTTCTCACCTTTTAAGCCTTCCCTGGACTTTCACAAATAATTCAAGACCAAAATTAGCCAAATCGGTCCAGCCGTTCTCGAGTTTTAGCGAGACTAACGAACAGCAATTCATTTTTATATATAGAGATTAGATACTATACACTTTGCTGAACACTGATTTACGAGGCTATTATACAATATTTAATGCGACTGTATTACTTTACGAGTTATGTGTGACTGGCTTACTTCGTAATGACTAGATACACACCTTACTACATGTATGAGAAGCTAATTTCAGTTGGCACACGATTTATTAACTTAAAAAAAAAACTAAATGCTGTAGCCGCGGAGTTGTGTGGAAACAAATGACAAACTCAAATATCTTGTACTTTGTTTACTAATACTTAATAATAAAGCCAAAACCATTTCATATCGTTAGATTTAAGCTGATACTCTGAATCCAAAAGTAATTATTCTGGAAAATTTTCTGTAGTATGGTCGGGACGCATTTTCATTGAATTTGTACCAACTGGTGCAGTCCTAGACTTAACTTTAAAATACTGAACATTTATTCAGGATTATCAGGAGATCTCAGATTCTAAAAACGCTTTTCAGATAAAGCGGCATACATACCGCTGAAAGCCTTCAAAATTAACGCCACAACGCTACTGAATAGTTCCGTCATCTGTGTCCAGCATCAGCCGACTTCGACGGTACGATCGTGGGTACGTGCCCATTTGTAGAAATACAAAAAAAATCTTTTTTATGAAACGGGAAGAAAAAAATAATATTAGCACCCATTCGCTTAGAGTTTTTGAATAAAATTATAATATATTCAGGATCCAATGCTGTAAAATAAAAGAGAATCATCTTCATTTAAGTACTTGATATTATTCAAAAGGAAAATTCCCCGTCATTGAACAAATTTCCGAGCGCGCTACATGAAATCCGTTTCCATAATAACGTGTTTGGAGAGATTAACCTTTTATTTTTATAAAAAAAAAACATATCGAGATCGGCTATTTTCGGGACTTTCACAACATTTTCCGATAAGCCGCTAGCTAGGTTAGGTTGACAAAGAAGTTTTATTTGCGAAGCACTTTTGAATTTTTTTATTGAATCAACTTATAGATTTTTTATTTTTAATACTTAAAGAAGATTATAGATTGCGTATAATGTAATTGTTGTTTGCATTACAAATATTAGTAAGTGAAAATAGCATTCGTTAAACTTTATCATTTAATCAAGCTCTATATATTTTTTTTTATTGCTTAAATGGGTGGACGAACTCACAGTCCACCTGGTGTTACGTGGTTACTGGAGCCCATATACATCTACAAGTCATCTTAGAATATGCGATGTTTTAACAGTTTCCAAGGTTACGGATGACAATGTCGGCAAAGCCATGTACGTATTAAACTACAACTAAACTAACAATTTATTTAGTGTCATCAACGATAAATGAGTTTACGGTCCGTCTCGTGATGGTATGTGGTTAGGGGCGCTCGCTGACATCAGTAACGTGGTAGTGGCTATTGGTACCCTAGGGCTTTTTATCACACCCTGTAGCAGCACAGAATTCGGGATAAATCATTTCTTGAAAGACATTCTGAGCGCAGAGTTCCAAGACGGGAGTTGGGGCTCTTTGAATGCAAAACAAAAAGACCACCAGTAGGTCCGCTACTTTTTATTTATTTATTTTTTCCACAGGAGAAAATCGCCGGATCCCCACCCGCGCGGCAGGTGGGGTATGTGGGAGTTGAACCTCACTAAAAACTCCTGCCGCTCACAGCCGGCGCCCTACCTCGGACCGGGCCGGAGCCCAGTCGGGGCTATTGAAACGGCGGGACAGGGTTGACGCAGAGCACATTACATCCATCCCACCGTCCCACGGACGCCGGACCGGTGGCCGCCAGCGACACGACCACCGGTTCCCTCGTTCAGCGGGCCGAGAGCCCGCTTTGATGGCGCCGCGTTACACCTTCCCCCAGAGCGGTCGGGGGAACGCGGTCTACCATCACCCGGCTTCCTATTGCGGGTGAGCGTGCAAAGCACGCCACCCCACGTCTGGGTCTCTCCCCGCACAAAACGGGTGGGACCCCTAGCTCTTAGGGGGCCAGGTCACGGATACGACCCCGGTCCCGACCCCCTGCTTGGCGGCGGCGGGTTTCTGCGTAGTGAGGAGAGCTTTCCCTCACTCGCCCCGCCGCCTCCTTCTGCGAGATGGTGCACTCGCAGAAGTCGAGCATAGCCTTCCATGACTCATCGCTGCCAAGCATCGACGCCACGACGCCAGGCAGCGACAAGTCAGGTCCTATCTTTGCGACCAGGACACGGCGCTGCACCTCCCACGCGGGGCAGACAGCGAGCGTATGCTCCGCCGTGTCCAGGTCGTGTCCACAATGGTGACACCTCGTCGTCGGCTCAGCCCCTATCCGGCGCAGGTACTTCCCGAAGCATCCGTGCCCGGTCAGCACCTGCACCAGACGAAAGGTGAGACGTCCTTCGCCACGATTCGCCCAGTCATCAAAGACCGGGTAAACCGCCTCGGCGGTCCGTAGCCCCCACGTGGGGTTGGCCAATCGCCTCGACCACGACTCGAGCACAGACCGCCGAGAATGAGCCTTCCGCGCCCGCAGCTCACTTTCTGGGAGGCGCGCCACGCCCCGAGCACGAAGCTCGCTGCGCCACCGATAGTCGGCAGCGAGCGACTCCGCCTCCAGCTCCCATGGCGGCGTCCCCGCCAAAACACACGCCGCCTCGAAGGAGACGGTGCGATATCCGCGGATGACCCTGATGGCAACGGTGCGCTGCGGCCGGCGCAGGAACTGAGCCATAGTGGCCCGGTTGCGCGGCTCAGCCCACACAGGTGCACCGTACAGGGCCATCGATCGCACCACCCCCGCGTAGAGGCGGCGCACAACCTGATCCGGTCCCCCAATATTCGGGAGCAGCCGGCTCAGAGAACCGGCCGTCCCCATCAATCGGGGGACCAGCTCCGCAAAGTGAGCACGAAAAGCCCACCGGCTGTCCAACACGAGGCCGAGGTACTTCAACTGCACCCCGACCCCTATTCGGACGCCTCCAACCACGATGTGGGTGTCAACGGGTGGCGCCCTCCGCGGCCCGTGAAACCACAGAGCCTCGGATTTACTGAGCGCCACGTCGAGACCCAGCCTCCTTATCCTTCTGACGACAAGGGCCACTCCCATTGTGGCGAGACGGGCAGACTCCCTATAATCATCCCCCCGGGCCATGACCAACGTGTCGTCCGCGTAACAAATAACGCGGAGGCCCGGGAGGAGGGCGCCCCTCAGCACCCAGTCGTACCCGATATTCCACAAGAGGGGGCCGAGAACCGACCCCTGCGGAACACCACGCACGACCGGAAAACGATGAAGGGTCCCACCGTACCCGGTACATACGACCGACCTGGCCCCCAGATAGGACCCAACCAGCCGGCGGAGGTAGAGGGGCACTCCATGCCTCTCCAGTGCCCCCCCATCATGGTCCAGGGCAGAGTGTTAAATGCGTTGGCGATGTCAAGAGACACCGCCAGCGCCACCCCACCCCGAGAAACGGCCTCGACCGAAAGGGACCGCACGCGAAGAATTGCATCCACGGTCGAACGGCCCTCCCGGAAGCCGTACTGCTCCGCCGACAGGTCAGGCCCCACCCCGACCAGGTGCCGAACGATGCGGGCAGCCAGAATACGTTCCAGCAATTTTCCCGCCTCGTCCAGCAGTACGATAGGACGATACCCGGCGGCTGTATCCACCGGGCGCCCCTCCTTCCTCAACAACACAAGTCTGCCCGTCCGCCAGAGCGACGGAAACCGTCCCGACTCCAAGCAGCCATTATATAGCTCAAGGAGCCGGTCCCCCAGGGCACCGAGGGCCAAGGCCAATACCCGGCCGTGGATTCCGTCCGGGCCGGGGGCCGTGTCTTTCGCAGTCATCTTGACAACGGCCACCCGGAGCTCTGCCTCGGTAATACGGGGCACCTCAGCAGAGGTCCGCTACTAGGCACGATTTGTGTACATCATTATTAAATATCGTTACCACTAGGAATGTTAGGACAATTCGGCTATTATCTCATAAATAACATTATCTGAAAGATATTTGTTTTTAGTGAGAACAATATCACTATTATATTAAATATTACAATCATTCTAATTAAATAAACTACAAAATCAGAAAATTACTACTATTACTTAACTTATAGTTAGCTTAGAAAAGTCTTTGTTTAATAGGAAATCATTGTCACCCTACCTTGAATGTGGCAGGATAAGGGACGTCGTACATCTACCGGCAAAAATATCGGAGATTAACGTGTTAAATCTGTCCGGCGCTGATCCGGACACCTGTCAGGTTACGTTTGTGAGGCACACAGACAAGCCGTGCCCGATACATGGAAGGGATGTCGTGGGTGGATGAAACGAAAAGAGAACTGAAACAAGTTGACAGCTTTTTAAAAATAAATATTTGAAGTCGGAATTGACTAGTTTTGTTAGATTTAAATTATTTTACATGTTACAGTTGCATGAAATTTGGAACTTAGATTATTATTTTTAATCATAGCGTTGTGATTTTCTCGCTTATTTTTTTAACGTCCGACAGAGCTGCTTCTTTATTTTGAGGCCTTTTACGAAATCATGTCCCATATGGTGTTTTGCGATTATTTAAGTGATTAAAAATAACGGCTCCGCCCTTCTTACTATGATACAAGACTACAACATAAATAGGTAGTACGTATCACACCCTGTGGACTATACATCCTATTGCTCCTTCATCAGTATTTCTGTCAGAAGCTGCATTTGCAGCCATTATGCTCGTCATTAGGAAAGTCAATTCTATACCAGGTCATACATTGCGATCTATACAAATTTAATTTATTACTTTGCAATTTAAAGTAAGAAAGAACTACCGATTTCCAAAAAAAATTTATTCAAAGATGAACAAAAATTATCAGCGTCATAAAATGCTCAGCTTAACATAATTTGCCCTCAAACCGACGATGTTTGATCCTAAGTTATTGTACACCGAGACTTAATTCAAAGGGAAAGTACCGTCGCACAGGGCTTAAAGGACAAAATCCTGAATACCAAGGAGCTTATTATCCAAACAGAATATGTACAGGGCTGTGTAGGGAGCTGCTCAAATTGCCCGCATTAATAAAGAGGGTCAACTTCTAGCGTTTTTTACGGAGTCGAGCACGGGTCGCGTCCGTTTGCATTTAGATGTACACACGTCCCGATCTGCGGACCAACGGCGCTTCATCATTTTGGAGAAAGAATTTGGAATCCATTCAAAGTTTTAAAATCAAATATATGCAATAATTAGATAATAATTTAGAGTATCCATACAAACGTAGTTGGCTAGTCACATGGTAGATTTGTATCGACTATTCTATCTTCAAACTTTGAATAAGTTATGTTAGAAACTTAGTGGGGCGTTCTGGAAATTGGGAAACTTTATCGCTCTATACTTTCAGATTAAGACCAAATCGATGTACGTTGATAATTTTCTAAGTTCTTGTATTAGCTAATCAGTAGTTAAAGCTTGTTTTTACTTTTGGCAAGTTTTTGACTATGTTGAGATTATATTCCCTCTGTACTCTGAAATTTTCCATAGCATTTTGGGGGTAGGTAGACGACAAAGGGAAGGTCTTCCTCCGAACGCATGAAATTTCTCGGTAGACTGACTCCTTAGGATTATTCTTCGGAACTAGCATTTATGTAAATTTATCTTGAAAATTTCTTGAGCGACATTCAAGCGTTTGTCAAATATCTTGTGTTCTATGATAACTACCCTTTACTACACTCTGTTTTCGTTCATCTATTTCTTTTGAATTGTAAGTCCAAAGCATATTGTATAATAGTTGATAAAAGGATAAAGTAACACATTCGCCTTTGGAATCATTAATAAAGAGTCCTCCGATGGTTTTAGGCCAAAAGAGATCACAATGTGAATAGCAAATCTAAACCAAACCTAAAGATAAAATAATTTACATTTTACCGAAATTATAAGAGTACGATCATCGATTCATATTAAACCATTTTTTTTCACATTTTCAACTCTCTTATCTTGAGAAGTTAGGATCTTTTGCGATCCCACACGGGTCAGAAGCACCGCGAACATACCTTCCGAAAATTAAAGCAACTTTTCTGGTTTAATCTCACTTTTTATTGTCAATGTATCCTAGGTGTCCTTAAATCAAACTTTTAGTCCACCATGACCACGAAAACTCTGTAACTCTGTATTCTAAAGTCGCAAATAATGTTTGACATCAAAAACGCGACTTAATGGCTACAAATCGCAAAAACCTAATGTTAATTCCAATTTCGACCAATTCCAAGGGCGACCCCTTGAATAGGGGAATCTAGCGCGTCAGGTTATTCACAGGCTGTATTCACAATTTAAGTAATATGTATGGATTCTGGAAGTACCCTAGCCTGTAGTGTAGACATTAGCAGCAACTGCTCTAGCAAAGGGAAGTTGCGTCAATTACGTTATGATAACGTATTTGAGCTCCGATAACCTCTTTACTCCTCATACAAATAATAGCCGTGCGGGTTCCAAATGCGTAGTCAAAGTAATACAATTATTAGAAAGCTTTCACCGCCCGAGCTGAAACATCTAGTCTTCGTTTTACCAGATCAGTTGCGCAAAGTGTTGTTACGCGTTGGGGTTCGGATTAAATAAAAATGTTCCACCAAAGCACAAGTTAACAGTGTATTCAACACTTGAACACTTAAAACACTAAACAAACACTTTAAACCCTCTATTCGCTTCTTCCACTTCGCTTCAGATGATCCGTTCGCTGTTTCGCTTCGAGTAGTTTGATTACTAACCGACTGCGTGCAATCTCTGCAGCGCTTTTATAGCCGATACCACATCCCTAGAATTATCAAGAATATTCCACACATCTCTAGTATTGTGTTTCTGCTATCTGACAATAGATGGCATTGTACTTCTCGAGCGTTCTAGGAGCTACTAGATCCTTCGATATTCGTTCGACTATTCGGCGATATATGGCGTTACTCTTACCGGTGTACAGTATTATACAGTATAGCTACAAAGTTTGACGAGAATCCCAGCCGTATGTTTCTAAATAAGGAAAGTGATTAATCCGCACAGTTTGAGGTCGGATCACGATCCAGTTTTTACGGAACCACATGCGTCCAGACACAGGTGTAACGAAGGTGCTTCGTGCCCAATACGTTTTCACCTACTCAACACTTTACATGCGGACGGTAATTTTATGTTAATTAGTCTCGAAGGAATATTTTGGTTTAGCTAAAATTTTACAAAGCGTATGTAATGTTTCGATCTGATTATCCGACGCCGAAACAAGAATAGCTAGGCTGAGCTCTTTGTATTTCTGTATAGACTTTTAGTACATTTGAGATAATTCTAGGAAAATGTCGGATTCATTCTTTATTCAAAAGTTAGCTAGTGTGACAAAATATTTGCGCTAATTTGAAAGAGAACAAATAAAATACCAAAAGTATGAATTTAATATTTTCACAGTATCAAGACATAGTTAGGAAAAGTGTCATCAGTGAAAGGCGGTATCTTGGATATTCCGGTAATTGCTGACATAAAATTGTGTTAATGATAATGGATCAAAATTTAAGCTGGACTACATAATTAGTTTTCTATATTGGCAATCCAGCTCATGGTGCCAGTCTAGGTATGTACCCACCCATTTAGTATTGACGGGCCAGTGTAAAGTCTGCTTAAAGCCGGTAAATGCTTAACATTGTATCTGTAATACGTAGCTAACATGTGCACTCTATCACTGATGAGTACACGAGAGAGCATAATTCTTCAGTTTTTTTTATTATTATTTTTATCGCTTAAGTGGTTGGATGAGCTCACCAGCCAACCTGGTGTTAAGTGGTTATTGGAGCCCATAGACATCTACAACGTAAATGCGCTACCCACCTTAAGCTATAAGTTCTAAGATCTCAGTATAGTTACAATGCCTTATGTCGCTGCGTACTATTTATTTTGCGTCTTGTGTCTCCTGTCCGTTTTGGATAGGGAAGTGTGGTTTGTATATATGAAATACTGTTAAAAATGCATAAAAATAATATATAATTAAACATTTTTTTTATTGCTTAGGTTGGTGGATGAGCTCACAGCCGACCTGGTGTTAAGTGGTTACTGGAGCCCATAGACATCTACGACGTGAATGCACCACCCATCTTGAGATATAAGTTCTAAGATCTCAGTATAGTTACAACGGCCACCCTACCCTTCAAACCGAAACGCATTACTGCTTCACGGCAGAAATAGGCACGGTGGTGGTACCCACCCGTGCGGACTCACAAGAGGTCCTACCACCAGTAAATCGCATCGCGCGATTCGTTTTTTTTCAATAAATTGAATGGAAGAAGACAAAAGGATCTCAATACAAACACCCAATAAAATTGATAAATATGCAAATCAGCTTCGGAGCTTGAGCCGTCCGGCAAACTGAGTGGATGGAGTGGCCCAATCTTTATTAATAAAATTTTATTAATAAATTAGGTTTTATTGGAAAGGTTCTTATTAAAGGAATAAGTGCCGCTTTATGTTCAGGCTGTGTTGGAATTAATAAGTGCTTTTCAGTTGAAGGTAGGAAAATTGGATTCCGTCGAGTCGTTTTAACGAATTAAGTGAGTACAAAATTTTAGAATCATTAAAGTTTACTATGATTATCGAGATTTAAAACAATGAAAGAATTTATAGGTAATTTATAATTGCCTTTCTTGATTTACTTCTGTAATAAGTATTTTGAAAATGAATGAATTAAGTTTTCTGGCAAATAAATTTCTTGAAAATATCCTTAAGCATATCTATAATAGCACAAAAAAATGTTGAGTTCAAAAATATTGTTTCAATCGTGACCCTATCAACGTCAGTGCTTCTTAGCAAATTCGGAGATGAAAAAAATGAAATGGTTAAAATTAAAACCTCAGTTTGATAATTTGCTTGAACTTCGCAGTCGCCGTACGCGAAACATTCAAAAATTACAATTTAAGTAACGGTATTTTGAACGAGAAAGCTCTTCAAACTTTTCAATATAACCTTCACAGGCACTTAATGGTACATTCCGCCTTGGGTGGTGAGAATTTAAAAAGTTTCCTTGAATCGAGACAAGCTAATTGTGTTTACGACTTGAGGTATTCAACTTTTTCTATCAAAAGTTAGCGCCGGCCACTCGCCAGTTTGAAAAGTATTTAATTTCCCGCCCAAAATGACGTTTTGGACTTACTTTTTTAATTTTTTTGGAGACAATTTTTCTTATATTTTCACCGTATGGTTGTGCAACTAAGTTTTTTCATATTTAGTAGGAACTTAAAAAAGTGAACTTAACAGAGAATTAATAACATACAACTTGTTGGAAATATTTTGGAATTGGACTAGCCGAAGTTTCTTATACACAATTTTTTTCTTAACAGGAATACGATTCCTAAAATGACATTTGTTAATGTTTACCGCCTACTGATTGACTATGACTTATTATGACTTTTATATACCTATGATTTATTTTAAAATCTCGATATCAAAGCACTTCTAACCACAAAAAAGCTAAACTTTAGGTAAAGTAAAAAAAGAATACCCGCAGTATTTTCTTAACTCTGCGATATTTGATAAACATTTAGCTTTTTTAGTTTGAAAGCCCGAAGCGAGCTATAAACTTGGAAAAACAACGATTCTGCTGTTAAAGAACGCGGAGCATGGCGGCCACTTCGAGAAAATTCTTAAAACTTTAAAAGCTGTGCTTATGAATAGCGGTTCGAAGGGAAATTGAATATGAAAATGTTTTGATGAATTTGTTATAATATTTTTACTTTGTACATGTACATATTACTTAATATACATAGTATAAATGGCAAATATTATTATTATAAGTTTATAAAAAGCCATATCAATAAAAATTCTAAAGTAAATATTGTAATTTCTATTAAATAGTTATTAATAATATCTTATTTTTGAAATTATATCAGTAATTTTTGAAACCAAAACAGAATGCGAATCCTTATCAAAATTCATATATGACAAGCACTGTTCGCTTCCTAAGCCCTTATGTTCCAGAAGTTTCGCATCGTTAAAGCACATCGTTAGTACAATAGCACCCGAAAGTACTATGCATCTGCCTCATGCAGCGGGGTCAAGGAGATGGTAATGACACCGCGGAGGCTCCGGGGCTCGACCTCAAGTGTGTGGTCGATCGGGAAATGATCGAAGTTTTGAACTTTCCTTTGTTTACTTAGAAGAGTTGTTGGGTGGCTTAGTTCAGATATTTGTTGTTTGAGGCTAACAAACAAATACGGCTTAGAGAACGGGTTTGGTCCTGTATAAATTAAAAAGTATTCGATCTGAGCAAATCATTAGAAAATGAAAATGTTCAGGAAAATTTTATAATCAATTTTCAATTATCTCTTTTTACTGTCATCGAAGACAGTCGAATTTAAGACGAACCTAATCATAAGTTATAAGAGGTCATCATGGAATTAAATTCGACAGTTTTCGGATTCCAAAATTATCTCCTCCATGAAAGATTCGTGTGATTTATTTTTATTTTATTTATTTATTAGGTTCACAATACACATTACAAGCTAAAAAGATACATAAAAAAGGGTGCGTGTACTTATGTACGCGCGTAAGAAGCTACACTTTATTTTTATTAAATTTATTTCTTTTTTTTTTATTTAAAATTTAATAAATTTGAAAAAAAAACGATTAAACAACATCCTGAAACACGCATATTGGACATCCCTTTTCTTGACATCGTATAAATTCGGTAATTCTCGGTACGGTTCGGAAAGTTCAACTGCGGCTATATTCAGACTCGCCAAGTTACGTCGGTCGTATTGTAATGAGCGATTTAATGGGCAACTTCATTCTGTTAATTTTGTGTCACGGTGCGCGCGCATCGTTAAATTTCACTCTCAACAATTTTTCATAACGCGCCTAAAGAAGTATAACTTCAAAAACACAAGTAAAAAGAAACAAAATCTGGCTTGCAACATAAGTTATGTGCGCACGACAAAACAAGACGTAGTGCTGAATTTGTACAACAACGTTCCTTACAATTATACGACAACACAACACGACAACGAAAACTAATCTAACTTATAATGTAAGAAAATAATTTTATTCACAATATAAAATTAAAAAATTACACTACTAACCTATTATTGAAAAGCGCTACGTTTTGAAATCAATTTCTCGGCCTCAATCATTCAACAAGAAAACCATAACGCGGGGAACCTATAAACTCGAACCGGAATATAAATTACACAATGGCATTGTGCATAGTGGACAGTCAACAATGGCCCGAGAGCCATCCAACGCCCGACAGACGCCTCGACGCTCCACGAAAAGACTAGAGATTGATTGTACCGCTCTTGCAATGCAACTTTTGTCGGGTTGAACTGCAAAAAGTAAAATTGAGACTGTTGCTTTTTTTTATTTAATTTTTTATTGCCCTTGTAGGCAAACGAGCATACGGCCCACCTGATGGTGAGTGGTTACCGTCGCCCATGGACTTCAGCAATGCCAGGGGCAGAGCCAAGCCGCTGCCTACCGTTTAATACTCTCCACAAGCCTCGTTTGAAAAAGACATGTCATAGCGCTCGGGAAACACCGTGGAGGGGAGCTCATTTCATAGCCGGATGGTACGTGGCAAAAAATACCTTTGGAAACGCACTGTGGATGACCGCAGTGGCTCCCGGTAGTATGAATGAACTCTACTCCGGTGGCGGGAGGTGTGATGGTAAAAACGAGATGCCGGTATCATCTCGAATAATTCCTCAGAGCATGGAACATACGGAACAAAATACAGAGGGAACCGAAGTCCCTCCGCAGACCCAGAGGTTCCAAACGATCCGTGAGCAAATTATTGCTGCAAATTATTTGTATTGAACTACAGATTTACTTCTAAGTTTTGTTTAATTGTTTAATTTTCGCGAAAAATATGCTGATCTGTTGCAGTGTGGAAATAGACGAAACAATTATATATGACTAGTGGTCGCCCGGCAGTCGAGATTCGACTATAATTATAAATTTAAAATAAAAGTTTGAACATTATTATGGTTCTATTGTTAAAGACTACATTATACTTCTATAATCGCAGATTTCGCTAAGGCTACACTATAGACAAATAATATTAAAGAAATCAATATTAATCTAGTCTCAACTTGACCACAGACTTTAATAAACAAAATAGTATATATAAAATATAATATGTGTGTGTCAAATACACCTTAGTGTGTTTTCTTTATTGGTTTAATGTATTTTTTATGCATTATTTAAAAAAAAATATTAGCATTGTGCACTCCTTCTCTATATTCTCTATAAGTGTGCGAAATTTCATATTCCTCCGTCGGCGCAAGGGATACAAAGTTTTTGCTTCACGTATTAATGTATAGATTTAGTATGTTTAGTATTAGATTCTGATGCATCAGTTTAGTATTTCGTCTTGTTCAAGTGTATCTTAAACAATGCCAATATTCAGGTCTAAGGAGCTAAGAGCTGAACTAATGAAATCTACAGACTGGTTGACCGAACTTCGCACTTTGAGAACTGTGACAGGGTTTCCAACTTAGCCACTAAGTACATGCTTTAACTACTTCAGCAAGCGACATCATTGGAACCTCCAGGTAATACATATTTGCATTGTTTTGAGATGTTTTAGTCTGATAGCTAATATGCTTAGTAGTTTTTTTTATTGCATAGTTGGGTGAACGATGTTAAGTGGTTATATCGGTTGTTTCACCCTTCAAACCGAAACGCATTACTGGTTCACGGCAGAAATAGGCAGGGCGGTTGTACCTACCCGTGCAAGAGGTCAGAGGAGGTCACAAGAGGTCAGAGGAGGTCACAAGAGGTCCATTGATGGTAACCAATAATTACGCAAATTATTTTTTGCGGGTTTGATTTTTATTACACGACTAGCGACCCGCCCTCGCTTCGCTTCGGAAACATTAAAACACACATGAAACCAAAAAAAAAAATGAAAAATAAATAAAAAAAAGTAGCCTATGTTCATCAGGGACAATGTCGGCTTCTAATGGAAAAAGAATTTTTCAAATCGGTCCAGTAGTTTCGGAGCCTATTCGAAACAAACAAACAAACAAATCTTTCCTCTTTATAATATTAGTATAGATGTTATTCCTTCACCGTGGAAGACAATCGTGAACATTTGTTAAGTACGTATTTCATTAGAAAAATTGGTACCCGCCTGCGGCATTAGAACACCGGTGCATCGCTGGATAGGAATGCACCGGACGTCTTATCCTTTAGGCCACTACGACTACGAGTTTTAGGATAATCATTCGAATTAGTTTAGAAATTCTTGCAAATATACCTAAAAAATAGTCTAAATTACGCCAGATAATGCTGAAACAGCGAAAAACCAATAAGCCGTATGTCCACGAGTCAAGGCTTATGGCCACTAAAAGCTAGCTCACGGCGTGCTAATGAAAACTTCGCTAACGATATTAAAGCCGTAGAAACGTTAAAAGGTCGATTCACAAACTACAGCACGATTCACGATATCAGCTTTTTTTTTTTTTTTACACAGTAGAAAATCGCAGGATCCCCACCCGTACGGCGGTTGGGGTATGTGATCCATTCATAGTACTTATACAAAATAGGTCTTAGTAGAGTAGAATAATTAACAGTTTTAATAAGGGGCTTCAATCTGTACATTATTGTACGTGTCCACTCTGAAATCTTATTAATATCTTAATCTAACGCAAGTCTGAGAAGAAGCTTGAGGATTAGTAATTTTGCTAGGTCTAGTAGAGAATTTATTATCGAAGAGTTTTACAGCACGGAGTCAATCGCTGGGTCACGAACAATCTTATGCTCCAAGGGAAAACGCATCCACATTGCAGTTCATAAACTTCACAAAAACTTGGGCTTGCGGCCATCTAAAACCGGACCGAATAAAAATCAGTTCAGATTGTTGTTCTATTTTAAAATTCAAGACACGAAAATAGTCGGAGGTGTGTGACTCATCTTTTTAGACGACAAAAACGACAGTAGCCTTAATGAAAAATTTCATAAACACCACAGAGAGGACAAAGCGCGACTGGATAGAAACAATTTCCCGAAATTCAGAATTGGATGCAAGCGCTGTGTGCGAGACGAGAGAGCTTGTTCATAAAACGAGACCTCTAATTATTCTCTCACTGGTGAAGAACTCCAATATATGTTTGAAAAAAATTTAACGATCTCTATTAACTAGAGGTCCCTCAGTACTCGAAATTCGACTATAATTAATTGGAATTCTAAGTTTGTACACTATTATGATTGTATTTTCAACGCCAAGACTACACTATAGAAAAATATTAATAAAGACACACAATATTTAATCTATTCTCAATTTGACTACAGACGTCAAGAACAAAAGTTTGACAATAAATAAATAGTATGCATGCGTGTGTGTGTCAAATACATGGTAGTGTGTGTAATGTTTTCTTTATTGATTTAATGTATCTTTTATGCATTATTTAAAAAAAAAATTAGCATTGTGCACTTCTCCTCTATATTCTTTATACGTGTGGAAAATTGCATACTCCTCCATCCGCGCAATTTTCGTAAAAAGGGATACAAAGTTTTTGCTTCACGTATTAATATATAGATAAAATGTTACAATAAACTTTCAGATTACATTTTAATAAATACGTCACACGCACGAAATAAAAGTAGCTTCTTTGTACCGTAACAAAGTTTTAATGAATTTAATCACATTTTGCGTTCTGAACCCGCCTTCGAAACTTGTCAGTGAGTTACTTCGTAATAACGAGCACACTAACCTTTGGAATATTACAGAAATGTAATTTCTAATGTGTCGCTTTATTCGTTTCAAAAATTATAATTAAAAGTATTATCAGCTTAGTATAAGATATTATATATGTCGGAGGAGAAACGCTGAAGGAATGTTTTTAAAAGTGACTCATGTTTGGGCTTCCGAAACAAAACTTCACGAGAACTTTGTGAGCTGCGTATATTTCACGAGAAGCATAACAACATTCCAGAGAGATCCGTACTGTACTACAGCTCGGACACGAATGAATAAGCGCTTTTTTTTTTTTTTTTCTACCTAAGCTGATAGCCCTAGCGGCTATGTCAGCGTAACCCTAACTTTAGTAGGTGAGCTCACGGAGCTCAAATCTGACGTTGTTGCTAACACGAACCCTAGCAAGAGCCGTGCTTCGCAGAATCTACCACCGGATCGGAAACGCGACCCACTGAGAAGATCCGGCGAGAAACTCAGTGGGCTGTGTCTGAGAGTTAATTTACTCGTCGAGCCCTTCGTCGCAAGCGACGGGTTCGACGAGAACGGTGACCGGTGCTTGAAGTACCTAAAAGCACCGTTAGTGGATCGGGAGGATCCGAGATGACGTGTTTTGGGCGACGTCGACTGCTTTCCATTCTGTCCGCAGGATCGGGAATGTAGTTACCGGCGGCCACGATGAGAGGGTTCTCGTGTCGTGCCGCTTTATCGAAGTGGCGCATGGACGCCGACTGAAGATACTTACTGATGGACTCTAAGTCCAGGTCGTCATGGAGGTCGACGTTCCTGACGAACCACGGGGCTCCGACGGCTATCCTGCAAAAACGGGATTGAATGATTTGGAATGATTTTAAGTGTATGCGGGCCGCGTGAGCGAACACTACACTTGCATAGGTCATGACGGGGCGTATGGAAGTTTTGTAGAGTGTCACCTTATTTCTAAGGGACATTTTACTTCGCCTACATATCATCGGGTAGAGACGTCCTAGAATGAAGGCGGCACGATCGCGTACTGTCTTGATGTGAGGGCGGAATGTCATCCTACTGTCGAGGGTGACGCCTAAATATTTGACCTTCGGGGCCCACGGTATGGGCTGGTCGAACATCGTGATTGGGCGAATGGCGGGGGCGGAGGTGTTGACGCGCCTAGTCGGGAGGGGGATGCTCAGCGTGGTGTTCGGAGGGCGACCCCTTTTGAAGAGCACCGCTGTGCTTTTCGTGGGGTTGATGTCGATGCGCCACTTCCGAAACCACTGTCCCATGGTGGTAGCTGCGGTCTGAAATCGTCGATGAAGCAACGCCTTCTTCCTACACGAGTAGTAGATGGCGGTGTCATCGGCAAAGAGCGCCAGATGGGTCTCCGGTGACCGGGGTATATCATTGATATACAAACTAAATAGTAACGGGGAGAGGGCGGAGCCTTGCGGGACTCCGGCTGTGACGTGACGGGGCCGGGAACGCGTTCCCTCGACTCGATATCGGAACGAACGGTTCGACAAGTAGTCTCGTATGATGAGCACGAGTCTGTCTGGCACTCCCATGTTATACAGTTTGTATATCAAACCGTTGTGCCAGACTTTGTCGAACGCCTTCGCTATATCGAAGAAGAGGGCTCCTGTCGGAATGGGTTTCCGCCTATTCAGCCCTAGTGAGATGTGCTCCGTGAGGCGGTGCACTTGATGGACGCACGAGTGTCTGGCGCGGAATCCAAACTGCTCGTCTATGAGAATTTTATTCGCGGATACGAAGTCCCAGAGGCGTTTACGAAGGAGCCGTTCGTATAGTTTGCCTATCGCCGGGAGGAGACTGATGGGGCGGTAACTCGCGGTTTCGTTCTTCGGTTTGCCCGGCTTGTGTATGCCGATAACGTCAGCTTCTTTCCACGCCGCGGGAAAGATGCAGTTCGTCATAGCAGCATTTAATATGGTGGCCAACATCGTTATCAGTTGGGCTGGTAACAATTTAAGCGCGCGGTTGCGGATGCCGTCGGAGCCGGGAGCTTTCCGTGGTTGTAGGCTATCGATCGCCTCCTTAACCTCGGAAGTGGTAATGGGGGGTAACGCGTCCGAGGGCGGCAGGGAAGCTCTGCGCTCGACCTCCCTGTCGACGAACTCGGTGTGTTCGGGGTCCGCGTGTTGAGTGCTGGTGGTGCACTGCTCTTGCAGTGCATCGGCCAGCAAATCTGCCTTGTCATCGTCATCGTAAGCCGGTGGTTGGCCTGAGGGGCGTACGAGAGGCGGCATAGTGGTGATAGTTTCGGACTTGAGGGTCCTAGCTAGTCGCCAGTATGCTTGGTGAGTGGGCGCGAGTTCTTCTAAATAACTATCCCAGTTTTCGTTTCGGGCGTCGCTTAAGCGGGATTTGACCTCCCGCTGTAAGCGACGCATCCGAGTCCGGTTTGAGTCTGTGGGATATCTATCGTAGGCCCGGATTGCCACGTTTCTGATTCTTACGAGGTCCCTAAGATCGGGGGAAAGTCTGATGCGGTGGAAGCAGTCCTCCACGCTAGATAGTACGGCCGTATTTATAGGGCTTGGCACACGTCAGCGTGTTTACAAGTTTTTTAAAGTATTGAAATTACAATAAAAGGGAAATTACAAACACAGAGTAATTAGTTGATGACCAGATGATCCGATTATCACATTGAATCATTATTATTTTTAAAATAGGTAGGTAAATAGTCATATTTGCGCCGACATATATTATAATATTATATTTTCCCTTATTGAATGTACACGTACCGCCACAAATAGAGAAAGATGGAGAAGTCTCTCAAAAGCCGCAACCAAACATTAAGACTTACGTAACCACGACCACTCCGCCAGGAGTGTACGACTGAGAAGAAGAAGAATAAGATATTTTAGACTAAGCGTGCTGTGATTCTAAGCCTTAAAAATATGCTCATATAGCCATGTAGTTCAACTAAATGTATAAAGTAGATGTTTGTATTATAGTTAACTTAACCATTTTGACTGTGTCAAGAGCGGGGTTTAACATGTTTTCAAGGAAGTCTAACTTGATCCGTAGATCTTGTCATGCATCATCCGTGCAAATCCTTGTGTATCTTCTTTGATCTAATGGAACGAAAGAGCAATAAAATCCAATTTATTCGTTGTTGTCTGTACAGCATTGTGTTCTTGGATATTTTTAACACAACTCACATTTGCATGGTATTCCTTCATCGTGGAAGTCGTTCTTTTGTTGAATACGTACTGGTGGTAGTACCACTTGTGAGTCCGCGCGGGCAGGTACCACCGCCCTGCTTATTTCTGCCGTGAAGCAATAATGCGTTTCGGTTTGAAGGGAGGGGCAGCCGTTGTACTATACTTGAGACCTTAGAACTTATATCTCTAGGTGGGTGGCGCATTTACGTTGTAGATGTCTATGGGCTCCAGTAACCACTTAACACTAGGTAAGGTAGGCTGTGAGCTCGTCCACCCATAAGCAATAAAAAAAAAACGTGTTAGGTTAGCCACACCGTGACAATTAGAAATGGAGTTGAAGTGGTCGCCGTGGTCGAGCCCGGCTAAGGAGGAGAACACACGTGTTAGGTTCCTATTTACTTCGAAATAATGATACATATCGCGGATTTGAGGCCCAGTATATTCGGATCATTCTCTTTGAGCATGCGGGCATCACGAGGGGCGTTATACACTAGGCCACGGAAACCTCAGAATTCAGAACTCAAGAAAAACACAGCTGTATCATACGGGCTGTACAAACTTTGTCTCGCAACAAATATGCTTTTTCAATTACTAAACTGTATGGTTGGTGTATTTAATCTGTTTTTAAAGTGAAATATATTATTTCTATTGTACTTATTATTTGTATTCTAGCATATAACTATTCTTTTCACCGTATTTTTTGTTAATATTTAACAAAATCGATCTTCGTAATAATAAGAAATACTTAGAATAGAATACTTATTAATTTTTTCAGTGATGAATTTTTGTAAAATAGAACGGTGCATTTCAAAAATCTTCAAGTGATGATTTGAACCGTTTTTAATGAACCCGATGGTATATTTTACTCAAACGCTGCTGAATCTATACTAATATGTAAATCTACAGTGGTTTTTACGGATGTTCCGTTATAACTACTGAACCATGCATCCGATTGACTTGAAACTTGGTATCCATGTAGAAGATACATGTACTTAATGAATAGGCTAATATTTATATGAGCGTTGGACTCCCTACACCAGTTGCGGGGGCGTTAATGATGAGAATCTTTGTGGGGGTGAGAAATAATAATGTTAATTTTAAATGCCCAGCGAAGCGGGCGAGTACGGTTAGTCTCTTACTAAATACATATTGTGAAGACTGCACGAAATCCGTTTAGTGAATAGAAAATTATTATAAAAATCGCTGGTGTACGTTTTTCTTTTGTTACACTTTTTCTATTTTGATTACTTTCCTTTTAAGTACAGACAGACGGACTTCACTGTTTAATTATTATCGGTTGATGATCTAAAGATGAAACCTATATAAAAATAAAATGCCAAATGTATGAATGAGCTTTAATTGAGAGCGCCTCGAACGATTCGGTTGATTCCATAATGTTCGTAACTGTCAGTACAAGCTTTTCTGAAATACACTTTAATATTTACTTTCAATTGTTTAAATTTACTTCAAATACTTTTTAAGAAATCCACGATATCTTTATACATTAACTATAGTTATAGTGGAGCGCATTCTTATTAAACGAGCAAAATTATTGATCTAGATAATTTGACTATAGTTGTCCTGCTGTTGTACTATTGCATAGTGTTTCTCAGATTATGCAACTCAGTATTTGATTGTTCTTTCATGACTTATGACGGCATTTTGTTTCTTGGACTGTAGATGTCTACGAGTAATGTCGGTTAACGCCTAGCTTGACGGCAGTCGGAATGCGATTGCGCAACAATGCGCGATTAATTGATTTATATCTTTGTACAATTGCTATTGGCACATTGGAGAAGTCTTCCGGTATGCACGACAGATGGCGCACAAGTAGTTTGTGTACATTATGTAACATTCAGTTACAGCTTCGCGGAGCCTAGTTTTGTATGTAATTAATATTAATTAGTATTATAATTCAAATTAATAATTGTATTAAATAATTAGTATTATAATTAATATAATTCAAATGGTTACCTACAGCGTACATAAAAGGTTGTAAAGTTATTTGCAACTCCGTCTCTTAAAATATAAAGCATGAAATCTAATTAATTAAAAGCTTACGGCTGAACGTGCGCAGTGAAACATCATTACAATTTATTAAAATGTAAATTATGATGAAATATATATTTTTTAAATAAATCTCTTGATCTGTTTATTTTTAGTTCTCAGTTTGAACAACATAAAATTGTATAAATGTTTGGGTGAAATTTTTTGCATACAGAATATTTTATTGTCTTGGACTCTCGACCTCCATCTCTGCAATACTAAGATTTATTTCGAAAGACATTTTACGCAACAAAGAGCCACATAGATAATAATAAAAATTTTTGTGCGTTAAGACAAATTAAAATTTGGTTCACTCACTTTGAGCAGTTGTAGACGTAGTGAAATTTTCCTTTTTGCACCGATTCTTAACATCAAAGCTTGCATATTGAAATTAAAACTGGAAAATACTGCAAACGCGACGAAACCTAATGGAAGTCGAATGGAATCGAGTTTTTGAATCTAATTCTCGCGCCACGGAACTAATTTGTTCACAGCACTCCTTTGCCGGACGCGAATCCAATCGCTGTACTTTTAAGATTCTATTTTGGGATCCAGATATTTAGAATGTTTTGGTTTCTGTCGTTAATGGCGGTTTTCGTTGTTCACATCATTAAAGTGTTAGTTATTAAGAACAATTAATTTAAAAAACTCACAATTTTTGGATATATCTAAGTGCTAAGCACAAAATTTTATAAGGGAAAACAGTTGTTTGTTATCACCGTGAATATCAACTTTGAAGCTTTTATTCGTTTTTGTTTGACTGGAGGGACACTCAATTTGCAATATTTCTCGGATTTGGACCTCAAATATCAGGGTGGGCGATAGAATTCGGGTCATGAAGTCTATGGTCTCCAGTTAAGTCAAGTCCTCAGACACCTCTCCTTATGAAATGCTTGGTGTATCTTTAATGGAGTAACATTTCATGCACGATATCAAACGTTTAGTAGCAATCTCCTTTCAGCTACTACATCGGCTCAAGTTATTATGCCTCTTCTCTACCAAAGAGCTCGATATCTAGACAGACTGAAATTAATATTGGCGATTGTTTCATAAATCCGTACTTACAATTTACAAGGAGAAACAATGCAGTTTAATGAAGTTACATTTCTTTTTAACTAATACAAGCACAAAAACTAACTAACATAAAAACTAAAACATATAACTAAATATTTGCATGCTGTACAAGGAGATCCGCTAATCGTTTCAAGAAAAACACTTTTTTTCACTCCATTGCTTTCATTCATACATTAACATTCAGACTAACCAAGCGAAAGCCAAGAGTCAATGAGCTTTCTAAGTTGCTCATAAGAACACGTATTAAATTTTTCTTTTACTATTGCAAAGTGTCACACAACAGTCGCTTAAGACAGTACTTTTGTAGTTTCAAAGAGGCACGTCGTCAAGTGTCTCACCTCATTACCTTTCAGTACTAAGCTTTGTGCGAGGACTAGTGCTCATTGCGTCGTGCTCGAATGTTCTGGGCCTCGTTTCGTTGCTATTACCGTGTAAAGTACCCTGCTCTGTCGGTTGCAACTTAAGAGCACACTTTTTTTTATTGCGCAACCATGCAGACGAGCATACGGCCCACCTAATTTACCTACCGTTTAATACTCTTCACAAGCCTCGTTTGAAGAAGGACATGTCATAGCGCTCAGGAAAAACACCGTGGAGGGGAGCTCAATCCAAAGCCGTTTGGTATGTGGCAAAATTGATCTATTCTCTGGAAACGCACTGTGAATGAACGCAGTGGCTCCAGGTAGTATGAATAAACTCTAGTCTGGTGGCAGGCGGTGCGATGGTAACTTGCATCTGTGATGTACTTTTTGTATGTTTGGAGATTTTGCATTTGGATTTTTATTAATTGATTTCATAAAGAATTGGTTTATTAATAGTATTGTTACCGATGGTAGGATATACTGTGAGCCAAACGAATACACAAACATTCCCTGTAATTGGCCGCGAAACGTCGACTTTGAGATTTTCGACTTCATTTTTTGATGTGGGTGACGGCATTAAGGTCGTGATATTTTTCGAAAGGAACAATAAAAGGAAAATAAGGAACACAAAATTAAACAGTAAAAGTAATTTTATCGGAAATCGAATAAAATATAATAAAACTAAAAAAAAACTACTCTAAATAAATTTGTAATGGATTAAATGTGAATTTTCGACACCCGCATTTTGGTACAGTGAGTGAGCACTACGAGTAATTACGGTTCACTCATCCTCGGGCGACATTCTCGGTACTAGAAAGCGATTTATGATGCCCCCGGGATTCCACGACGATTTTGAGCTAGTGGTGCTATTATTAGTTTAAATCATTTTTCAAATACATTACATTACATTCACATTGGGTTATTCAAGAAAAGTTCTTACCTGAAGGGTAGGCAACGCACTGGCGTAAACGCTGGTGACCGTGGGCGGCGGTGAATCACTTACCATCAGGTGACCCGTCTTGCTCGTTTGCCTTTTAGTTGTTATAAAAATAATAATAAAATAGTCATATTGGGGACGGCGGATTTTTTCCCATGAGTAATTCGTGCGGAAATATAACATCTATTTATTAATGGAGCTAGTTAGACGAGCTTATGGTCCACTTGATGTTAGAGAAACCTCTTGATGTCAGAACCTGAATAACATCGTCTTTTTTTTATTGCCCTTGTAGGCTGACGAGCATACGGCCCACCTGATGGTGAGTGGTTACCGTCGCCCATGGACTTCAGCAATGTCAGGGGCAGACCCAGGCCGCAGCCTACAGCCAGGCTACCTGCGTCTACTTCGATATGTAAGGTCCAAGTCTATGATTGATCCTTGTACCCAGAATGTGTGTGTATTTTCATTGCATAAGTGAGTGGATGAACGCACGACCCGCCTAAAGTTAAGTGGTTATCAGAGTTCTGACTCTTAGGTTTATAGCAGAACGGCTGCACTCATCAAACCGAAATGCATAACTGTTTCACGGCAAAAATAGGCAGGGTGGTGGTGGTCCATACTCACGCGGGATCATGTATCGTGGAGAAACAGGCAGTTGTATTTGGCACCTTATTTGTTTATAACTCTAACCAATGATATACGGTGTATTAACAGTTCTTGGCGTATAGCTCTCCGATGCTCGTTGTTGGAGGGTCGGATCCCCGTTGGGATTGGACCCTCATGTAACAAGAGGGTAAGATGAAACTGTCTAAATACGTTTCACTGTTCGACCATGTGGAGTACCATCTCAACCAAAAGCAAAAAACAATATAACCAAACTAACTAATACTGTTCTAACCGAAAATCCGATTTTTTCGCAGTCCACGGTAAAGATAGCCACTAATGTCTTTGTGTATTCGTTGATTTATTGTTCATTGGGAACAGGGTTTTTAAAAAAATGTAATGAAAATCACAGTACATACTAAACTGATTATCTATTTAAGTTTACATGAACAATTACACCATGTATATCTTCAGTTGTTGATGGAGAAAACAGCAATAAAATTTGTGCAACTTTTTTTTAAATTCCTTAGTTGGGTGGACGAGCTCACAGCCCACCTGGTGTTAAGTGGTTACTGGAGCCCATAGACATCCACAACGTAAATGCGCCACCCACCTTGAGATACAAGTTCTAAGGTCTCAAGTATAGTTACAACGGCTGCCCCACCCTTCAAACCGAAACGCATTACTGCTTCACGGCAGAAATAGGCAGGGTGGTGGTACCCACCCGCGCGGACTCACAAGAGGTCCTACCACCAGTAATTACGCAAATTATAATTTTGCGGGTTTCATTTTTATTACACGATGTTATTCCTTCACCGTGGAAGACAATCGTGAACATTTGTTGAGTACGTATTTCATTAGAAAAATTGGTACCCGCCTGCGGGATTCGAACACCGGTGCATCGCTTCAACACGAATACACCGGACGTCTTATCCGTTAGGCCACGACGACTACTAACGTGGTTACACGTGGAAACGCATTACTGCTTCACATCAGAAATAGGCGGGGTGGTGGACCTACCCGTGCGGACTCACAAAAGTTCCTACCACCAGTAAAAACACACACAATTCTAAAAATGATATTGGTGCTTACTTTCTAAGCTGGAATCTAAATGCATTTCCTTCGATTGCTCTACAGTCGAGCACTCCCTTAAAAACTAGGTTAGTTTAACTGCTATAACAAAGCGTAGAACATTTTAGATTCGAATGCTTTTAGCGTTTCGTTACAGTATTATTAGCAAGACATTTACTAGCTTGCGCTAAGTGATAAACTTTGAATGTAACGCTATTAGACTTCGTAAGGAAGCACACATCAGGAAATCTTACGTACTTGGACATAGAAATAATATTTGTAATTGGGACACACTTTTACAATGCTTATTTCACTGTTGGTAGGACCTTTTGTGAGTCCGCACGGGTAGGTACCACCACCCCGCCTATTTCTGCCGTGAAGCAGTAATGCGTTTCGGTTTGAAGGGCGGGGCAGCCGTTGTAACTATACTGAGACCTTAGAACTTACATCTCAAGGTGGGTGGCGCATTTACGTTGTGGATGTCTATGGGCTCCAGTAACCACTTAACACCAGGTGGGCTGTGAGCTCGTCCACTCATTTAAGCAATAAAAAAAAACACGTCAAATCACTTGTGAACACATGTTCCACAGTGAATGCAAAGCCATGCAGATCTGGTTACGAACCAGTGTAATATTACTAGGCGGTTTTCGAATTTTCTTCGACACGGTGACCTTAACGTCCATCAGCTGACTACATCCCGTTAGGTCCTTCGCGGTCGCACGCATGCGCATCATCACCGCTGCGGGACCATAGTTTGTGAACCAAACCTGGTCTGCAGTAGGCTTTTATCTGCCACAAGGAGTGGGCGATTTTCGTCGCTGAAGCCGCGAATGCGACGCGTAATTCAAAAATATTTGAAAATAACATTTAATTGAGAAAAAAAAACTGTTTTTGTGTTTTTTTGATAGAGTGAAAATAATAAGGCAGAGTTTTAATGGTTTTGAAGGTAAGATTACATTGATTATACAATTTACTTAATGTTTTAATAATGAAGGAATGTTCTTTTCGTGTTTGAATCTTGTTATTGGTTATTATATTTTCGTTCTTCGGTTTTCTGAGGTTTTCTTTTTCATAAATCCCCGCTTGTTAAACAGACGTATTATTAATTACATTATTTTCTGATCAACTTGAAAATTTGATAAGGAAATTGAGCAATTGATTTGATTGTCTAATATCGTAATAATGTGTCTTCATGTATGATTTTGCAAATCGGTATTTGTTTTTTGGGTCAATCTCAGATTTGATTCTAATAATGATGAATGCTATTTTTGAGATTTTTACGATGTCTGTTGTCGTGTTAATTATATATTACTGGTGGGTGAATGAGCTCATGATTCACCTGATGTGGTTACTTACTATAGATCATGATGTCGAAGTCTCGATTATGTTGTATACCGGCTGCTTCTCCTTTCAAGCCCTGCGTTTGATTGTTTCGCAGCAAAAATAGTCAAAGTGGTACTACCTACCCGTGCAGTCTCAAAATAGGAGTAGCCGCTAGTAAATGGCAGTTGGCGATCATAGTAGTAGGCTGTTACTAATTCGCCGGTGAATATCTTAATTGTCTTTTTAAAGAAGAAAAAAAAAACACGGAATCAAAGTAACGTTACTTCTTGATGTATCTTATTAGTAACGCTGGTGTGGTCAGACAGAGTTTTAATGGGGACCTTGAAATGGTGCACGGCAATTGTTTTCGCTAATATGCAACCGTCTGACCGCCTGAGCATCCGATCATGGAATGTCGGTGTAACCACAGTGATACCATGGAGAGGCAGCTCGTGGAAAGCGAAACTCAATAGACAAGCAGACAGATAAGATGGTAGCAGTAATAGCCCATGGCGTAAAATTCGTCAGTGTACCATACATATCTTGCTGCCTGTTTCTGTTCTCAAATGAAGAGTTCCACAGAAAGCGACAACGTAAATTCCCACGGATCCTGCAGTGGCTGTGGTGACTTCGATGCAGCTTAAGGGCCAAGATTTCTGGGGCTTCATCGTCACTCGATAGTTGTCCCGAAAGGGCTTCGTTGCGAGAATACAGATTGATTTAATGGGATACACTAACATTAGAGCAAATAAAAAGTGATCTACGTATTTTATTCATTTAGATAAACTATTTTGATGTACATAGCTTCTAAGTTAGTTTATCACTACAATACAGAGGCGTATTGTAAATACAAATAAATAATTATAATTTGTACAGGTGAGCCTAGTTCGGCGCTGGATGATCGTGTACGATTTTGTTTATTTAGGTACTTGCCGGAATATCACTGATAGAAATAATCTATTGTACTTTTTATTATAAATGATCCGATGAGTTGTATTTTTTGCAAACTAAATAAATTAGGGGGTTTGGGGTAGGTGGGTTTGATTTTGAGAGTAAATCTTAAACTAGATAGCTTATTTTATTACGGATAAACTATATGATACTTTATATTTTACTGAGATTACGAAAAGTTTGAAATTTAAAAAGATGAAAAGAAAATCTTCTTCACTTCTATTTGCGTATTGCGTGACCACAAAAATGAAACATAAAAGCTTCATTTTTATAACAATATTATTATCTACTCGTGCGAACCTCAAGACTAGCCTTTATAAGTAAACAAGCTGTACTTTGTTTACTACGAAATGCTGAATAATTTACCAACTTAGATTCGTTTTAACTAAACTATGCGTAATTTTGTTATAAATAGTTTGATTGAATGAAACATCTATTATGGTTTATTATGAACAAAATTTTCGACGTAAAAAGTACTAGGCGGTTTCGAGGGTTTTGTTAAGGAAACAGAAGAATGGTATTAATGATAGTAAATACCTTCTGATTGGCTAACAAATGCAGCAAGTCGGGGCATTACCAGATTGCTGCTTTCCATTAAGATTTCTCTGGCTTTAATTATTCAAATTCATGATTGCCTCTGACAGAAATAGTCAGAAAGGGGTGAGACCGGTGAACATAGGAAAATATTGTTATTTTTTTCATAGCTTAAAATGAATCCCATATTAAGGAGCTCACTAATGTCCTATGTCACTGGAGCCTTATCAGTTCGACCAGAACCAACTTTATGTCTCTGAGAATTGAGTAATTCCCTTCATTAGCCAAGTAACGGAGACCTTGAATGGGTAGTTAGGAAAAAGGGTGAGGGTTAATGACGTGTTAATTTGGGACGTAACTGTTCACTCTGATAAGTCAGCGGTCTGGTGGAATCTTCCAGAAATTGTTTCGAAGGCTCCTTTAATTAGAGGGAAAGTGTTCCGTTGAATATACGTATGTATAGTACGACTTTTCTGACTGTGAGCTTTTTGGCCGTATTTAACTTTGTGATACATTTTTGATACCTTCCTATAAAGAGCAGCCTAAGTTCGGCTTCAATGATATTTGTAGTTCCCGCTCATAGACTTCGGTGATAGCAGCGACACAGCTAACGACTCTTATCAAACCTCATTTGAAGTAGGAAACGTCAGGCAAACAGTGCGCTCGGCAAACACCGAGAAAGGGATTGATTGTTGGATGGGACGCAATAAAGACCTTTGCACCCAGATAAACGTAATGTTTCGTAATGTTTGTAGGTTGTCGGAATGAATGTTAGTGCCGCCTCCTCGTCTACATGCGATTTCATGTGAAACGTCAACAGCTCAGTTCAAACCATAGATTATACACTTAATATAGTTCAAACTGGGCAAGGAAATTCTTAACACCAGGTGGGCCATCAGTTCGTTTATAGTACCAATTTGAAAACCACCCATTGAACAACTACCTGCTATTTTTAAGGCAGTTTGTCCGCTGACAATACTAATAGTTTCATTATTCCAACAGGAATAATGCCTGCTTATTTCTACCGTGAAGCAGTAATGCGTTTCGGTTTGAAGGGCGGGGCAGCCGTTGTGCTGTAAAAACTGAGACTTATAGCTCATGTCTTAAGGTGGGTGGCGGTATTTACGCTGTAGATGTATGGGCTCCGGTAATCACTTAACACCAGGTGGGCCGTGAGCTCCTTCACCCATCGAAGCAATAAAAAAAGAAAGGCGAAGCTATCATTACATCATACAAACTAAAATTTTATATTTATATTCTGTCATAAAAAAGGATATAGAGCGAAATGAAGTGAAGTTAATTTATTTGAGACTGTAATCAATTGGAATCAAATAAATGAAATGCAATGAGATAAGATGAAACGCTCGGTAGAACGGTAGATATTTACTGAGATTTTAGTGTAGTTTTTGGAGGGACCTAGGAAACCACATCTAGCGGCATTGCTTAACTTTCCCACCCTTGTGTACTTTGACAGATGGTAAACACAGTTATTACAAGTTTAAACCTGAAGAAACACTAAATTAACAAATAAAAAATTCACACAGCTTCGCTCCCCGCGTTTTTACCAAATACTTTTCCGTGGACAATTCGGAAAATCCCAGATCTGCGACGAATCTAATAAAATCTCATTTGTTGAAATTCATCAAAAGGCGAGTTTCAAAGGCTTTAGAGCGTGCCAAAGAATTAGACATAGTCTCCGTGGGCAGTCGCAAAAACTAAGTGCTTTACAAACCAACTGTAAGTTTCGGTAGTAATTCAGTACGGGATTTTGAGAACCGTTTTATAGTATTTTATCATAATACCCCGCTCTATAATGGTTCATTGTTCCGTTCAAATCGAGAATAATGATGTTTATACTCGTAGATAATGTAAAAGCGCGAGCCGAGTTAATTGTAGCCCTTTGATTCTTTGATGAATATTCGCAGAATCTACTCGTTAATGGTTAATGGGGGCAATGCTTAGAAAAGAAATTCAATTGGGTTTTCAACGATCGTTTTCAAATACAATTAATTTTGGTAGGGTTCATATTTAAATGTTAGAGCGCCGTATCTATTGAGATAATTATATGTTTCAAGAATGCTGTTTCATTATAAAATATAAAGATAAGTAATTCTATTAGATCTGTGCTAGATGTTTTTGATTTACGAAATTCACGATGGACAACGGATCTACTGATAATAAGGATTGTAATGTGGTTCTAATACCAAGATTGAATGTACCCCAATCGTTGGGCTAGTGGCTTGGAGAGAAAGGGTGAGGCTTTCGCTGTGAGCCTCGATATTACGAAGCTTTCGACAGGGTCTGGCGTTTCGGGGACTTCTGTCAAAGTTACCAGCATACGGAATCTTCGAGGGACTCTGCAAATGGAAGGTCACGGATGGATGGAACATCTATAGTCGTCGCTGACGGTGGCTAGTCCATGATCACTAACGTTGGCGTTCCACAAGTTTCGGTGCTTTCCCCCAAGCTTTTTATCATGTTTATAAATTACATCTGAGCATTGGTATGCGGATAATAGCACGCTGGGTGCGCGTTATACTGGCCATGAGACGATTGAAACTTATGTCTGAGTTGTAAGGGGCGGGTCTCCGAATGGGGGCATTGAATTTAGTTCAATTCGAACGGATATCGAAAAATAACTTCTAAAATTTCCCTTTTTAAGTTTGGTTTAAGTCATTGGTAGTTAAGAACTATAGAAAACACTTTTTTTTTTCTACCTAAGCTGATAGCCTTGAGAGCCTATTTCAGCGTAACCTTAACTAGTAGGTGAGCTCACGGGTCTCAAACCGGAGTGATGCTAACACTGACCCTAGCACGAGCAGACCACCGGATCGGAAACGCGACCCTCTGAGAAGATCCGGCGAGAAACTCAGTGGGCTAAAGAAAACACAGTCTCTTGCTTAGTAGATAACAGAAACCTTCAAAATCATTATCGATGACAGTGTCTTTTCTAGCACAGTTTCAATATCAGAGTTCAAGGTTGTTTCCTCATTCGCCTCATTGCATTGAAACATATTAGATTGCCAATTCGTCGTAAATAATTTTATGGAATTAAAATTGCTTTTAATGATGTAATCTTACTAAAGAAATAATGTTAGAACTGGGTCTAACAATAAATATTTAAGTTGGAGACATGATTTTTGTTAAATGCGCCCAAAATTTATTGTAATAACTCATCGTAGAGTGTAAAATGTGGCGCACAATACAATCCTCACCTAGATATGACGCCGCAGCTCAAGTGACGCCCTCTAGCGTAAAAATAAATAAATAAACTATACCGTTTACCATTCTCTAGGGTTTTATATCTACGCTTTATGGGTTTTCCGTGTTCTCAGGAAATGAGATACGTGGCGCGAGTTTATAAGGCACTTATTCACTGAACTTAACTAGTTACAGAGTTTGTGCCTACTGAATAGTGCCTACTGTGTTTTATTATCATTTTGTATTGGCAGAGATATAGATGGAAATATTATTAGAGAAACTAACTCTGAGATTTTACTGGTCGTTCCTTTATCGACCACGTCTTTGAAATGCGAGGAATAGTTCTTTAAATACTCCAAATCTACTCAGTACCTTTATAACTTTAAGAAAAAAACTTTAGTTTAAACTGTCTTTTTTTTATTGCTTACATAGGAGGACGAGCTCACAGCCCATCTGGTGTTAAGTGGTTACCGGAGCCCATAGACATCTACAACGGAAATTCTGCCATCCACTTTCAGATGCGAGTTCTAAGGTCACAGTCCCAGTCTTACAACGGCTTTCCTGCCCTTCAAACCGAAACGCATTACTGCTTGACGGCAGAAATAGGCGGAGTGTTAACTATCCCCGCGGACTCAGAAGAGGTCCTACCACCAGTAGATGAAGTCCCACCGCCAGTCCTGCCTTATAACATCATTTCTTAGTATTTTTTTGGTTTGACATGTCAGTGTTTATACGCTCGAAATGAATGTTTAAAATATTTCATTCCTTCTTAAGATGGTGTCATCATATAGAGTTATTGATCTAAGACGAGAAGACGACCCACTTGATGTTAAGCAGTTACTGGAGCTCATATAAACTACGATGTGTATTTGTCCAACTTTACAAAAGACGAGTGAAGTCTAAACAGTACTGAAATAACTTTACTCTAAGAAAGCTAAGAAGCTTTACTCTTGTCTGCCAGCTGTACCTAATCTGTAGTTCATTGAACTTGAATATTTTATAAAAAAATATATTTTTATTAATTAGATGAGTGAACGAGTTCACAGCCCGCCCGGTGTTACGTGGTTACCAGAGTTCAGACATCTGCAACGTAAATGCCTCCGCACACCGTGAGATAAGAGTTCTAAGGTCTCAGTATAGTTATAACGGCTGCCCCACCCTTCAAAACGAAACGCTTGCTGCTTCACAACAGAAATAGGCAGGGCGGTGGTACCTACCCGTGCGGACTCACAAGACGTCCTATCACCAGTAATACACGACTTATCTAGTTAGTACACGACTGTATTAACAAGATACTGATGCTGTTGTTATTTCATTAAAATGTTAAATAAATAAATTATCGCGCTAAATTCCATGGTCACTTGTAAACGACCATCGTGCCTCGTACTCTTCAGATGATTGTTTCAGAAATAAAAACAGCGTGTGTCCTATATTGAATTTATGACTTCTAGCTGAAGAAGTTTTAGAGTAGCATCAGGGAATCGTGAGTGCGTACAAAAACTTTGAGCATTAACGTGATCATCTATGAACTGTTTGAATGAAAAACATTAGCACACACTAACATTAGTTCGAAATTCTTCTATTTATTAGAATGAATGAATGAATGAATGAAAATTCTTTATTGCGCAAAAACATTGTACAAAGGCGAACTTAACGCCATGCAGGCATTCTCATCCAGTTAACCCTCGTTGATGAAGTGAAAGATTCAAGAAGTGCGTAGCTGTGATAAAGTTAATACATGGCGATAATTTAAAGAATTATAGTAGACACGAGTGAAAATAAACACTAGGTTATAATTACTAAATAGGTAGATAAGAAATACATATCAAATAAAATAAATTATATAAACCATAACATACTACAAAACAATCAAGCAATCTGTGCTTTGAAAAAGAAATCATGTACTTTCGAAAGATTAATTTTTTTTAGTAGTTCTTCTATTTGTTTACTTTATCTCAAAACTTTTATACGGTTTAGTATATTCTTTGTTTTCCACGAATCGTAGAAATGATTAAAACTACTTTAACGATTTAATATCGCGTATTTTTATTGTCATTATATTATTTCCGACAACTAGAATACTTAACAGGCTTAAAATTTTTTTATTAAGTATACTCTTGGGACTTAAAGGCAAGGGAAAGATCTTCCAGCGGGTTACATTTCTCGGTAGACCGGCGGACCATATGTTATTGTTGAACTTGTATGTATGCAATCTCACCTAAAAATTGCCGTTACGGAGATTCGGTCATCTGTTAAATATCTTGTGTTCAACGATGACTGCCGTCACAGATTTAGAATAATTAACTGATCTCGCTATAATGGCGGAATGTCAGAATGAAGTCACATTTTTTCTCAAGCAGACGCAGTCAACTCTATTGAGAAGAGCTATCGTCAAATATCATTATGCTAGCTATTATAAATTTCAAGCAGGTGGAACTCTCATGTGAGTCCGCACGGGTAGGTACCACCACCCCGCCAATTTCTGCCGTGAAGAAGTAATGCGTTTCGGTTTGAAGGGTGGGGTAGCCGTTGTAACTATACTGAGACCTTATATCTCAAGATGGGTGGTGCATTTACGTTGTAGATGTCTATGGGCTCCAGTAACCACTTAACACTAGGTGGGCTGTGAGCTCTTCCAACCATCTAAGCAATAAAAAAAAAACCGTTTTGGTATTTTTTGGGTCAACTGGAATTAACCGTATTTCCACAAACGGGTTGGGTTGGTAGGTGGAAACCCGATATGTCGCATGTGAACCGCCTAAAATTCCCTGTCCCTACAACTGAACTGAGGCAGGCGGGGCTCTAGAGACGAGTTTTGCGCGGAGCACATGTCTCTTCACCCGGATATATGACCCAAGAGACGCCAAGCCAACGGTTGAAAATCCTTGCGTACTGCTTTTTAAGGCATCTTTGCAGTAGAGTAGTATCAGATGTCAACAATTTCGGCCTTATTCAAGCAAATGCTTTTTAAAATTATATTTGTTACATTTGAGATAACAAATATCACACATCGCTGCCTGCTGGAAAGTACATAATAAAGACCACCCAGTCAGTGGCTTAGAAACTATAACTCTATGTCATTAGTCTTAACACAGCCAAGGTCATAATTTTGACGACGTTTATGCCTGAACTTAGGTCATTAAATTACAGCGGCTTCGCAAATTGAGCTTAAATAAGTTATGCTTACAGTGACCTTTGGGGGAGTAACTTGACGTCGCTGAACTTTTTTGGGAATCTTGCTTTGAGATAATTAGAGGGGCTCCAGTACAAGTCGGATATAGGTTTTTTTCATGACTGAAGGATTAATGTTGGCCCGAAGGCCTTTCCAGTTTCACCAGGATGGGTGGACGAGCACGAGCTTAGCCAGTACAGGTGGGATTTGCTTTGAATTTAGTACTTACTTGGTTCTCGTAGGCGTTCAAGGTTTAAGATTATAATTTGGTAGTCTACTGTAGAATAGGTAAATTTTAATTCATTACTGGTTAGATCACCAGCTAGGTCACCAAATCGACTAGAGCATGTTAAGCTAATTAATGTGACTAAGCAACGTGTGTTAAGATTTCCAGAGTTGGCGAAAGCGACCCGCTTCCTATATACCCGTCTCACAAACTGAAACATAACAAAAAATCCATTCAAATTCTCAAATGTACTTCAAACTTACGACCTTGTAAGTGACATTCAAGCAATAGAAGAGCGACATTTCTATGAACAACCAGGCGTCCTAAATAATTCGGAAATTGTTGAACATTTAATGCGCGGCGATACTGCAGACGTGCTAACGCTAAGGGCGACAATCCGATTACATTGTTTGTGAACCTTATTGCCCGGACAAGTTGTAAGAGAGACTTACAAAGGTCTCTCGCTTGAGATATTTGCATTGAAGTTGCCGCCTCACGACAGCAAATATGAGGATTTACATAAACATGTACTATGTGGGTGTTTTATGCATATGAATTCATTTTTACTCAATAATATTCGTTTTCGGTAAGGAATTGAGGGATTCACCTTATTTCAAATCGGTTCCGACCCTAAACGAAATACCGGAAGTTTTCATTAACCTAACGAAATGATTTTTCCGGAACAATAGCATTCGATGCCGTTGCCGTTCCACGCTTGATAAATCGCCCGTTTTTATAGATTCACGAAAATGTCAATAACAAAAGCGTTTTGTGTTACTTGAACTTTCGCTGGTCAAGGAAGGTTCCTTGCTAAAAGAATTCGATTAACGCGAATCATACCCCCGGGATTCAAATGACTGGTGACCTTGACCCGCGGGCCTTTTGTGTAATACCTATTTCTTGTTTACGTTCGTAGCATTTTGCATTTGAATGGTATATTGTGAAATTATTTGAAGACGGTCAGCTCTTTACGAAAATGTTTTCTTTTGCTTGTTTTCCTTTACTTTTATTCGTATGGTAATCAGATTTTCACGAAAATGAAACTGGATTTGCAAAAATAATATCGTATTTGATGTTGCGGTTTGAATTCCTAATAATAAAAACGCTACATTCAATGACTCTCCGATCTTGAATTTTCTCCTGCGTATATCGACACCGAAAATACAAAACAAGATTAGCTACACCCAGATCTTGAATATCAAATTTCTTTAACAATACGCTGACTCTGGACGGGAGCGAATCAAAACTCAAATATTTATTTTTTCAATTTGTATTTGTGTGTTTATATTGAAAGTCAAAATAACTCGATTTCACCTATTTCGATACGACTGATTTTCAATAAGAGTCACGAACCAAGACGAATTGGCGAAACAAACTCAGCGGGCATGCTATTTTTTTTTAATTTAAATAAATGTTTGCCAACATAACAGTAAGTTAAATACCGGTGGACTAATGAGGTGTTTCAGAATACATTCCCTGTTTTTTTTTCACCGAACTCATTTCGGGCGCAGACGTCGTCTTAAGACATAAAACGTAACATCGTATTACTTATATGATGCCTCCCTCATAACCCCGACCTCGGTACTTTGCGGGGCAAATTAAAAATAATACACTCCCATAAAAACGTAAGGCTTCATTTAATCATCACACAAACAGCTATGTTTTTACAAGCGTTGCTTAACACGTACAAATTACGGTGAATGGAGCGACCGCGGGAGGCGGGTACAAATGCTGTCATTTCTCATTGCGTATCGCTGCCGGGGACGTTTGCCGTAGACCTACGTCGTACTTTAGCAGGAATTGCTCGAGTTCATGCTAGCCTGGTACTCAAATTTTGTTTGTATTATGAAAATGTGAAGTTATTGTTGTTTGAATTTAGTGTTTTCTCGGAGACTCGTGCGGAGGAGGAACTTTGTCTTAATGTTTACTGGTGGTAGGACCTCTTGTTAGTCCGCACGGGTAGGTACCACCGCCCTGCCTATTTCTGCCGTGAAGCAGTAATGCGTTTCGGTTTGAAGGGTAGGGCAGCCGTTGTAACTATACTGAGATCTTAGAACTTATATCTCAAGGTGGGTGGCGCATTTACGTTGTAGATGTCCATGGGCTCCAGTAAACACTTCACACCAGGTGGGCTGTGAGCTCGTCCAAACATAAAAGCAATAAAAAAAAAAATTCTTGAGGAGCTATGAGCAATGGTTTTCAATCTATTTTCTTCACTTAACGTCCTTTACGGTGTAGTCAATGGACCCTAGTCACCACTTAACGCTATATGAGTCACAGGCACGCGTAACTATCTACGGTTGCAGAATTATTAATAGACTGATAAATTTAACAGAATACGGTATGGAGTTTAATAATGTTTGCGAAATTAATTAACGCTGCAATAAACTAGAAGAGGCGCTGAGTGATGTCGGTCGCTCTGTTACCTGCGGATTATTAATAGCAACGGCGCTTATTATCTTTATTAAGCATTTAAAAATAAATTTAAATAGACTATTATTAACAATTAAAAAAAAAATATTTGAAATTGTAATACGCTTTCCTAATTTTTGTATGACAATCTTAGAGTTTAGCCAACCTTACAACAAGGTACTGGTTGCATACCACATTTCTAGAGAAATGTAGACCTTACTTTGTCTTTCATATTATAACTGGTTATATTTTGTGTCTGCTCCGAGACTTTTACGATCTTGCTATTTATAAGTCTGGAAGTGATGTTAAGACCGATTAAGTGATGCAACTATTTACAAAGTTCGAATCCCGGGGTCATTATACAAAACTTTGGGAAATTCCAATCATCTCTTACGGTGGGAAGTGGTGATGGAAAAACTTAGTAAAATACAAAATACGGAACAAACATAGGCTTGCGTTCCCGAGACTCTATTCAGAAAATAAATAGCTCAATGTAGGGTCCTATGTGCGTACATACCTTATTAACAAGATTCACTAAAATCAATCATTCAAAGGCTAATTGTGCTGCAAAGCATTTTTTGCAGTTTGGGCTTATTCACTTTATTCAGATAGCATTTTCTGGGAATTAGGCGCTTGCTCCTAACCTGCTCGATTTAATTCCTTCATTGTAGTTTGGTAATGCTGCTTTTATAGTGCGCATTTTATTATAAGGGATCTTAAACAATATAAATTATAAGATACTAAAACTTGTATTTGTTTCGCCAGTACTATTGAGTACAGTAGCTCTGATACCGGTAAGCGTTATGATCACGGATAATCTCATCAAAATCTACTCAAAATACTGGTTGAAATACATTTAATAATACTATTTATAATATGAAGTAATTGTCAAGAAGTGTCTTAATGACTGATGAACTTTCATCAGTCATTAAGAAGCGGGAAAAGAAATAGACTGATCCAACACGAAAACTAGAAGCTGTGATACATTAAGCAGTCGAATTGAAATTCCTAAGGGATACTTTGTAAGCACGCGCTGGATTCCGACGCGGGAAGTATGCCGGCTATCTGCCGCAAATAAAGTGCTGGAGTTTATGGTACCGGAGTCAAGGTTGCGGCGGTTATACGAGCGGGTAGCGGCGACAGTTTCCACGCTTGGGAATTGACAATTTAAGAACCCTACGCGTCTAGATATTGTCAATTCTTTCGCTTTATTTGTAACTTATGTGGTAGTTGTAGATTATGTTGATGTTGAGCTTAAAGCATTTTATATTCAAATGTAGTCCAAAGTACTAATACTGGAATGATGCCAGGAGTATTAAAAGTAACTGACATAAACAATGGATAAAGAAAATTGATTAAAATGTGTTTATCAAATATTGTTATGTCAATTTATCTAATACTCCCATACTAATTTCGTTATTTTGTTGGTATTCATCTTTCTAGACAGACTTTAATATTTTTTTCGTTTTCAAATTTTGCTTAACGGAAACATTAATTGGTGTGTTAAGATAAACCTTTACTGGTGGTGGGACCTCTTCTGAGTACGCACGGGTAGCTACCACCACCCCGCCTATTTCTGTCGTGAAGCAGTAATGCTTTTCGGTTTGAAGGGCGGGGCAGCCGTTGTAACTATACTGATACGTTAGAACTCATATCTCAAGGTGGGTGGCGGCATTTACGTTGTAGATGTTTATGGGCTACATTAACCACGTAACATCAGGTGGGCTGTGAGCTCGTCCACCTATCTAAACAATAAAAAAATAAAAAAATCTTAGGAAATTTGGAATATTGTCGAAGACCGAGAATGATCCTGCTCATCTAATCCAATCCAAAAACCATATGCCTTTTAGCCATTTACTCGCTAACAATAAAGACTCGTCTCTATGTACATAATGTTCTAGGTACACCTTGAAACGGCTAGCGGGTTAAGCGCTTCAAGATTACATTATTTCGTTTAAGTGTATGTGTGTGTGTGTGATGCACGCTCATCGCTTTCTCTTTATGAAATTTTAAGCTTTAAAATTGTCAGCGCATTTTAAATTTTTACGAAATTTAACTATATTGTTGATTAAGTGTGTTCGCTGTTTCACTCGAGCTTAATTTAGACAGTAATGGATATACAGACTAGAGTTTTATGACGTACAAATATCGATTTTAACGAAGAGGCGAACGATAACGTTTAAAACGAATAGTAAGTTATTCGTTTATTTTTTAAATTCTTTACGTATGGTTTTTTGAAAGAAGACACGCGTCTTGAGTGAGTTTCTACTACACGGAGTACGTTCAGAGTTTGTGCTTCTAGTTAACTAGTTCAGAATACTTTGTCAGTCAGGTAATGTAGGTACTGTTAGCCGCCCTACGCTGTTATTTCGGGTCACATTTTTTTATACTTGATATTTTAAATGGTGTTTTTAGAATATCAAGCAAGGGCACTTTATACACGTTTATAAATACGCGTTGTATTCCTACGACGGCGTTTCAACTCTATCGTCTAAGTAGCTTATGAATACACTATCATAGGCTACAGTATTACTTGAAAATGAGCCACGCCAATATAGTAATATTTCAATTTTGTACCAAAAGTATTCAAATACATTCAACTGCTTAAACACAGGATTTCAATTTTCCGTTTTTCGCACGGCTTCAACAAGGCTAGTCATCTAATTTTTTTTTTAAATATACTGAAAAAGGTACAATCAATGTGAACTGTGCAATATGCACTTTTAATAAATTAGTAACGTCACGTTGTGTACTCTGTCATATCTCGTACGATAGCGGTCGATAAATAAAACCTGAAATACTCAACTTCCGAAAAATACGGTCGTTGATCGTTGTCATAGAAAGCGTTCTTCTCTTAAAAACAAAGTTGTGCTCGAAAAAACCAAACTTAATTTGGAGTTGAGGCTTGCCCTCGAGTGCGGGCCCTTCTGACGATCCGGGGCGCATCATTTATTCAACCATTCGAGTACCAACCCTTACACGATGGAATTGAACGCCCTAAAAGTATTTAGATTCCAGATATTTGATATTTGCTCTGTCAAGAACAACGTTGAGTGCCTTTTTTCAACAAGGGGAAAAACTTCTACAATACCAGTTAATTCGGATACTATTGAGTTAGTAAATATTCACAAACATTGCAAGCGGTAACCTAACCTATACTATATCTTAAGAAGGAGGGAGCCTGGAGATCTTTGAGGTCTGGAGGTCTTTGAACCTAGTACAGACTTCAGCTCTTTCAAAGGCTTACAAAATAAATTATAAGGTTAATTTCCATTTGTATTTGTACCTTTAAGAGAGAAATAAATAAATAATTATCATTATTATTATTTACCTTTGTAACCACTAGAGGGTTCTACAATTGAAATAATTGTGCAAAATTAACCACTAAATATTAATTAGTGATTACAATTAACTTTCTTTGAGACATTAAGATAACTACAGAGACTTTTATCACTCAATCGACATATTTTTGAACAAATGGTCTGTCTTCTGGTTATGCCTCCACAAACTCTTAAATGTGATGCCGCTGTCATCTGACAGGAGGCGTGTGTTTGAATGTTCTTTATAAACGCCGAAACCTGACATTATATTACGTTGTATAGTCACTTGAAATGCCAACATATCGTCTTCTCGCAATAAAACTGTATAATATCAAAACTTACTAATTTTACAGGAGAGTGTTTTATAGGTTTAACATGTGATATTTTTAATATTGCTAACCATCTTTGCAACATTAATTTTTTTTTTTTTTTTTACCAGTTACATTATCTGTCTTTTAAATTAGATAAAATTATGTATTAATTTTGTTAATAGTAGACAAAATATAGGAAAACTAAAAAAAAAAAACTAATACTAACCTACGCTCTTTTGATAGTATTTATGAGAAAAATACTGGTGATACAAAATGATTCCGCATATTAACTCAATTTCGAATATTTTTGGAAATTGTACAATGCGAAAAGACGATATAAATGTACCTCTTAATAGTTTTCATTGAAACATCTACCAATATGAAAGCCTTAAATCAATTCCCCGTTATTATATTATTATGTCGACAAAATCGATCAAATTACGTTATTGAATCATATCCGATATCCATTAACGTCGCAATCGATAATTAACAAATACAACGCGATGTCTATAGTTAGTTTATCGAATCACGTAACTGTTAGTTGTCACGGTCTAATGTAGTGATTTGGAGATTGTTTTAAACATTTTGGGTAGTATATTCATTTCAAAACGTAGTTCTTAAGGTTTGTGTTTCGCTCTAACTATCCAGATTAGTACACATATTTGACCAGTAATCGACCGTGGGTGAGCTGGATCATGCAGTTTTATTTTTTCTATTACTAATAGTAATGTTAATTTTCTTAAAACCTTCAATTAATGTGGTAACCTTTTCATCAACGATAACATGCAAACTATTAATACTAATTGTTTTCTCATTAATACCAGAAGAAGCCGTTTTGGATCTACACGAATCTTTGTTGACGTTAACGCTATGGGTAGAATAACTCGCACTAATACTTTTAAGCGCATAACAGAGCTAGAGGCCATTGGTTGAAGTTCCAGATTACAAGTACCAAATTTTCTAATGAAATAACAAACGTTACAATTATGTCTTAACAAATGTTCTCGGTTGACTTCCACGGTGAAGGAAGAACACTGTGTAATAAAAATTAAATCCACAAAATTATAATTTGCGTGGTAGGACGTCTTATGAGTCCGCACGGGTAAGTACCACCACCCTGCCTATTTCTAGCGTACTAACTCCTCTACTGAAGTACGGTAGTTAAATAAAATTAAACCATCATAATCCAAATTCATGGAATACAAAAAGACGTTGCAACATTTACGCCCATTTCACTTTTAATACCTCATTTATTCCTAACTTTTCGTCCGGCCCTCCCTTAGATCCTCCAAGTTGGTATAAATTTCGCGAGTTCACGAAACTCCGAAAAGTTTCCTTGAACAAAACCAGAGAACAAGTTTTAAGTCCCCTCGTTGGGACAGAGCAAATGACGCGTTAACCGCACACCCGATCACTGTTCGAATGACGCAGGTTTGGAGATGAGCCGTCAGTATTACTATGACGACCTTAAGTGGACTGCCGCAAATATCTATGTCTAATAACTGATAAGATTTTTCTGTCAGGAAATTCGAATCCAAAAAAATCATGCAATTTAGAGTAAAAGACACAGAATATGGTATTTCTGGATTAGTGATCTGTCGTTTCAACTTTGATGGCTGTTCTCTTATCACCCATTCACAATTCCTCTCTACTTGTCTCTATTTTCGTCAGTCTTGAGTAGTTCAGGTTTAGGTATGCCGGTAAGTTATGCTGTCAGTTTTGATAAATGGGTACACCTACCCAAGACCATGTGGTTTTTTTCCGTCGACATGGCATACTACCGTCAGCTTTTCGAGGTTGTCAGGATTTCTGCGGGCAATGTGTCCAAAGTAGCTTAGTATGTGTTGATAATAGATTGTAGACAGCCTACTTGTTAAGAGAAGTTCTTCGAGAATTGACAAATTTGTTCGATGAGCCATGGGATGCGTAGCACACGTCTCCAACATCACTTCTGAAATGCCTTGATTTCGTATCTCTTCTCTTTAGTATCGTCCAGGATTGAACCCCATAATGGAAGATCGAGAAACCAGTGTGAGTACCAGCCTTATTTTTGTTTTACTGGATGTATTGCGATCTTTCCATCTCCCTTTCGCTGTCATATTCACTGCCAGAGAAAGAGCTAACCAATTTAATTAACAAATTCTAGGTTTTTGAGTTCGTTAGAGCCAATTATGGTACCGGGATTGTTTTCCACTAGGATTTTTGACTTTATTCACGCTGAGCTTAATTGTCACACTATTACTCGACTCTTTAAAACCAAGTGATTTGTAGTGTATATCATAGAGACCTACCAACAACAATGTTAAATTATTGATATTTATTTTGGAATAATGACATCACGTGCTCAAAGGCAAATGCGCAAAAATTATAATGCGCAAACCCTTTTTAGGCGTTAGCGTTTTCATTAACTCCACAGCGCAGACTAGAGAAAGGGAACATACCAATATTGTTCATTCATTCTAAAATTTACTAAAATGAGATACCTACGCATAAATACCTAAAACTGTTTTTTTTTCTACAAAGAAAATCTTAAAAACATTTACGTTAAAATCAACCTTTGCCTGTGTTTGTCACAAAAGTACAAAGCTAGAAGCTCGTTAAGTTCACTAGTGCGATCACTCGGCACAGACTGAGAATAATAGAGAATATTATGCGCAGCTATTTGTCGTAAGCAATGCTTATTTCTCTTTGAAATATCGCAAAGGGCCAATTGCCTAATGAACTGGAAGTTGAAAAGTAAACAAGTAATTAAATAATACTACTTTTTGGTTTGGATTAAACCGTTTTCTTATTTTATTATTATTATTTTCCACGGTATTAATGTCTTATAGTTATCCCAGCGTGTTGGCGGAGGACCGACCATTTTCACTTGACCGCGTGGTGTCACGTTATTGCATCAGAATGTACACAAATCTTATTTCATTATATATAATTTATTAGTGAATGAAATTTTAATTAAACTGTCCCATTACAACTGCACATACTCATACACATAGTATGGTATTGAGAGCACGTAAATGACTGACGCAGTATATTATTTCTCTTTAGCTATAGACCTGGCTATCTTTTCAAAGATAATCTTCTCTTTTTTGCCACAAACTAAATTGAAATGGAAATTATTTCAGAAATTCTACAACGCAAAAATTGGCAAAATCAAAGTTACCCACGATCGATGCCTCCGGCAAAACATCCGGATAATTGCGCATCCGGATAGAACCTTTAAGCATTCTACCTGGGCCTATTCAATAAGATTCTTTATCTTACATCGTTATGGCCCGCCCCTTCGGCCCATAACGCTGTTAATAACTCATTGATCTTCTCTGAGTTATAGGAAAAGGCTTCTTTTGTTGAGACACGCATTCGTTATTTAATGTTGGCAGGAAATTAATTGCACCGGTTAAATTATTATCTTCAGCTTTTCTATACTCAATTTTAGAGGCTTCGAGAGTATTTAGCGAGGTATATTATTGGTAAAAGGCGTCACCGTTTTTCCTGAACGAAATTAAAGATGTTTTTTTTTTGTTTATTGCCCTTGTATGATGAGCATACGGTCCACCTGATGGTGCGTGGTTACTGTCGTCCATGGACGTCAGCAATGCCAGCGGCAGAGCTGCCTACGGTGGAGTCTGCCGTTAGAATATGTTCATAAATAATTAGCGTAGTTCATAGCAGTAGCATAACTAGCTGAAGTGACAGTACGCTACCCGCATACTGTACGGTACGAGCAGAGGGGATCCTGAACTAGATTCAGTTGGGAATCAATGGAGATGGGTCTCTGGATAAGAAGGATTTAAATTGGGCTCAATAGTGAAAATGTTGATGCGTGTGGTATGAAGGTTATGTTTTACTGTTTTGAGATAGACCCCGACACAACCGTGAATGTTATAAAGGAATTTAGGTGAAAAAGTACTTTTGTATACAGACGAATTTATGACCTACCTCTAGGTACGAAAAATGCTGCTCATGGACATCAACGGTTTCTGGAAAACAGTCAATCCGCTTTGAATATTTGCTAGTTATTTCTTTATCTTAATATTTTCCGAGAGTATTAGGATACTTGCGGTCATTTCGAGCGATGTCCAGTTTCGGAGTCATCTTGAAGGCAAAGACAAGTTGGCGTCCAAAATGCTGGGAGTCCTCAACAGAGCGAAGCGGTACCTCACGCCTGGACAAAGGCTTTTGCTTTATAAAGCACAAGTCAGGCCTCGCATGGAGTACCGCTCCCATCTCTGGGCCGTGGCTCCCAAATACCAGCTTCTTCCATTTGACTCCATACAGAGGAGGGCCTTTCGGATTGTCGATAATCCCATTCTCACGGATCGCTTGGAGCCTGCGGAGTCTGCGGAAGGACTTCGGTTCCCTCTGTATTTTGTACCGTATATTCCATGGGGAGTGCTCTGAGGAATTGTTCGAGATGATACCGGCATCTCGTTTTTACCATCGCACCTCCCGCCACCGGAGTAGAGTTCATCCATACTACCTGGAGCCACTGCGGTCATCCACAGTGCGTTTTCAGAGGTCTTTTTTACCACGTACCATCCGGCTATGGAATGAGCTCCCCTCCACGGTGTTTCCCGAGCGCTATGACATGTCCTTCTTCAAATGAGGCTTGTAGAGAGTATTTAACGGTAGGCAGCGGCTTGGCTCTGCCCTTGGCATTGCTGAAGTCCATGGGCGACGGTAACCACTCACCATCAGATGGGCCGTATGCTCGTCTGCCTACAAGGAAAAAAAAATTGATATATACAACGAACAATGTATGAAATGAGAACTGAATTGAAAACTAGAATTGATTTTCTTACTTCAGCATCAAACGTACTAGATATAGTTGAATTATTAATTTTTTATTAATTTTTAAACAGACACGGCCTTGTAAGCGCTTAGTTTGAAATATTCAATCTGAGTTTCCATTTGCTGTTTAATAAATAACTTTAGGTCTGACGAAGATTAATATTTAAACCAAGAACGAAATTTATTTTCTATTTTTTAGTTGGATTTTCTATAAAAGAGTATTTTGTTAGTTTTTTAAACTATTATTTATTATTTTAGACTAACTAATGTGTAGCTGAGCGCAATGTCCATCCGCTGTTGCTATTAGGCATCTCGGACATGACACGTGATTGCCGCCATCCACCTTGAGACATGAGGTCTAAGTCCCTGTCGTACTGTACAAGTGTTTTGTTTTCGTATAATAATACATACTATAGATTGCAGTATACTATATTATATTATACTATACTATATAGTTAAACTATACTACATAGACTGGCGAACTATCGGAAAGGAAAGGACAGAGATTAGTGGAAAGGACTGGAGAAGACCCTCACCCGAGGCCGGTTCCATATGCAATAGGCAAAATTAACTCTTATTAAAATTTAAACAAGCAAGCAAAACAAAAATAACAAAAAATAAGCATAATATTATTAACTAACTAAATATTAACAAACGAATACCACATTAAAAAAGGAAATTGAGGATAAGGAAAAACAGGATTTTTTATTTGATTTTATAATAGTATATAAGTATAATCTTTCTTTGCTTACTTCCAACGAGTGATGCCAACGAGATCCCCAGTATAATTCTATCGAACAATACGACTCTACCGAGGTTCAAATCCTGTAGACCTGTAATTATTTTTTTAAGAAGCTACCTATAAAGTATATTCACGGATGATTTCCACAGTGAAGATTTAACAATCATGAAATAAAAATATATTTCCAGAATTAGTTGTGATAGGACGTTTTGTGATGACGCACGGACGAATAAGATCGTTCTGCCTATTTCTGACCGTAGCAGCTATGCGTTTTGGATGGAAGGGCTTGGCCAGCAGCCATACAATAGAGACCTTAACTCGTTTCTCAGGGTGAATGACAGATTTCAGATTGTGCGTTGTGTTAAAAATCACATAGACCGTGAACTCGCCCAACAATATACTTACTTCAATATATAAAAAAAATACTACTATGTGGTCGTAATCAGCAATTCTAAGCCACTACCTATCGCTTGATACTATTTTCAAACCTACAGACGAACACGTTATAGCCCTGTTGAAATATCTAGATGAGCATTTAATTCCAAAGCTCTGATGCAACTCTGGTATCGAGAGCACTTTACTGATTAAATTAGTTAATAATCCGATTATTGTTTTTTAATTGCGCGTTTATTCGAATACTTCTTTTCTTAAGCTTAAGCTAGAGTAGTATTTATTATCCGATACAAAATAGGAAAGTGCATCGTCTGTTGTAAAAAGTAATTAGTACCGATAATGATCACATTGAACCTATTATTTAATACACGTACCGTTTATAACAAAAGCCAACGTTCATTCTATACATATCTGATACGCGAACGCCGAGTACACATTTGTAGTACAAATATGGTATTATTCCCAGGCTATTCATCGGTCCCTTAGACTCCTTTAGAGCGGTTCTGGCCAATTGTACGGTTCATCGGTGAATGCTTTCCATACAGGTATGCTTAGGATTAATTTGTATTTAATGTACTTTTGGGCGATGATTTTTTAATGATAATTTAGTCGGCAATATTTGCACCCTCTAAGCACACAGCTACAGTTTTAGTGTGTGTTTGGGCGTCCTTGATTCTATCTTTGACACTTTGTACAGTCATAGCCACTCCAGAAAATATTTGAGATAGACTGAGATCGAGTTAGATTATTTGTGTATACTTCTAATAATTTAGCGGCAGCGGTTGCCTAGTAAATGTTATAAATCCGTTGACGTCTTATTGAACTTTGATTTTTTTAATTTAAAACATTACAAAGATTTCTTGTTCCTTGATTTACCATTAATATTTTACCATTAAGAATAATCCCCAAGGAACTCCTGGCTGGCGCAATGGCAAACATGTATGAATATTACATATAATTTTTCAGATACTCTAAATCAGTATTTTAAACATAGAAACAAATATACTTACATGCAAAAGTAACAAATTTGATTATGTTTATGTTTTGATTAAAACAAGACGTACATATTTCGTATACAAATATTTGACTGCAATAAATATCTCGTTAAATTGTGTTACCTATTTCTTTTCATCATTCTCCTGCCCTTCTCCCAGTCACCTGAGGCTGGTGCAACATTTTTTCTCATGTGTTTCTGTGTTTTTTGTTTTCGTCGAATATTAATATCTAATAAATATTATAAAGCTGAAGAGTTTGTTTGTTTGAACGCGCTAATCTCAGGAACTAATGGTCCGATTTGAAAAATTCTTTAAGCACTAATAAAGAATGTTTCAAAATCGGGGCTATTTTTACCTTTTGACCTCACTATAACCTCACTATAACGTTTTTTATGCTAACCAAATTTGTTCTAAAATAAAGCATTATTTATGAACTATTCCACGCGGGCGAAGTCGCGGGCAAAAGCTAGTATCTAATAAATTAATTTTCGTAAAGCCATTTCGTATTTTCATATACTTTGCCGATAGACGTTCAACTGCCTTAAAGGAAACCATTTTCAAAGCCCCACTGTATAAAAGGTGTCAATGTCATCAGTGAGCCCCAATCAATAGATTCACGTTTACAGAAGACAAGTGATAATATGTTTCCAATTTCAAACTTGCCTTGATCGAAACTAGGCCATTGAAATAATTAGTTTGGTTTTCAAATGGGGTGGAACTAATTCTGAGGGGGTGTTAATTTAACTAGAGGGCTTCTGTTTGTCTATAGGAACAAATAGAACGATCACTAAAGGTGTTGAGCGTACGTTTGTACTCGTATTGCAATCCTACCTGATTGTTCTGCCAGTGCCCAGTAGGTTGCACGATAAGTGTAAGCACAATGTTTGTTTGAATTGTATGGATGCTTTGATGTCATGCCTTATTCCTCTATCAACTCTTCAAGAGAAAAACATGGATGCTAATAAAAGAGAACATATTTATTATGAATTTCAAATCATTGTAGTTAAGGAACGTCATCATCAATGTGTTTTTTGTTATTTGTTTATGTTTCGCTTATTTATTTTCTCTCTGAAGCTTTTTGAATGGTGATCTCCTCATGGAAAGTAGTAGAACGCCTTTCAACCAATTCCTAAAAAAATACTCTTATATGTATTATGTTTCCCTAAATAAAATCATAGAATCATCATTCTTCTACTCTTCTCCCAGTGACCTGGGGTCAGCGCAACATGTTTTCTCCTTCCACACTTCTCTATCATATACCATTTCTTCACTCACTCTACTCTTACACATGTCGTCTTTCACGCAATCCATCAATTTCTTCTTAGGTCTTCCTCTTCCTCTATATCCTTTCACATTCATAGTTAACACTCTCTTACCAATATAAAAATAAAATCATAGAATAGCATGTCAAAATGTGCTAAATGTATTGTGTTGACGGATTTTCATGTTATATATGTAAATTTTTTGATGTTAAATGAACATGTTTACGCCAAGATTTACCCTAAAATATCATTTTGATAAAGATACTTTGACCTATAATAGCACCGGCCCGATGTACTCCACAATCCGCTTATAAATAGTTATTCTTTCGACCGATTTAACTAAACAAATAAGCGCTGCGAAATTCAGTTCTTGGAATTACGCAGCATCCCTCATCGTGAGTCCCTGGAGAGGCTATTTCCAAGCCCAAGGAAATATCCCACATAAATACAGCTTAACAAATTAAGCTCGGCCATTGTATACGATAATATTGTTGGAAAGGTGGCCCATTGTGTCAAGAAAGTTGTGGAGCCTCTGAAATGTGGCCTTAGGGCAGATGAATCAGGAAAGAAATTTATCAGTTTCGAGATAATAGATTCAGGTTTTTTAATATCCTCGTTTAGGAGTCAAAAGTTGAGCGTCATTAGTCATGTTTTGTTTGAATTTTGAAAGGGATGTAAAATCTGCTATAAAAAAGTTGCTTTTCTTGTTCAGACAAATTTTTAATCTAGTTAAATTGAAATTATTATTAATGATGGATATGGTTGGCGTGATTTATATGAAACGTTAAGTAATTAAGAAGGACTTTTTTTTCTTGTTTAATAACTCATGTCACCTTTTTGATGGTGGCGAAAAGCGACTTAATGAAATTACAGAGTAATGCTACCATCTTCTAACAACATAAACGTTGAGATAAACTATGGGTTTGAAGTCTCGAATTACACAAGAATAGTACCGCTGCATAATGAATAAGCAATTGTACTGGACGTTTTACGGCTGTATTATGGACATTTACATAATTAATATGTGGATGCAACCTAGACAAGCAAGCAGCCTTCATTAATATTATTGACGGTTGCAGTCTACTGCTACCGTCAATAATATTAGCAGTAGACTGCAACCGTTAAGGGTATTGACGTTAGGGATTTACAAGTTTCATTTCCCATAATTGAAGGTATTCGCGTTATAGTATCCAAGGACTTTGAATCCACTTAGATTTTATCAAGATGCATTCGTACAACTGGACCAAACGTGTTAGGAACTAGAAAAAGATTAATGGAGACAAGTTGAGCAATTCTCTCCTATATTTATCGGTCCTTTCGGTCGTGTATCTGTTTTGATCAGGAATTCTATTTGGTCCGACATTGGTGGCAGGAAATCGAGCAACGTGCTCTCCGAATTGTGTAGGCTAAGAGCTAATTAAGGGATTTATGGATATTCTTGTGTCAAATAAAATTATTTGTACCGAATTATGTAGATTGTCACTTATCTTCAGTCGTTTTTCCCCACACGGAAACACCGAGCGTCATATCCAATTGTCCATGAGTGTTTCGAGATTATTGGTAAAAAAATAATTTTTGTTTTTTTTTATTATGACCTTACTTGGTGTTTTTTTTTTGAGTTTATGGTGCTAAATTGACGGTTATAAAAAGTTCTCAATAAGGATATAGCAAACGCAATCTAAGTGTCACTGATCTGTCTCAAGATTGTGACTTTTTGGAGAGCATTGTTTATTGGTACGTGCTAAAAGTTCAATTAAATTACTTTAGTTTTTGGATCCCGTTGGCACATTGAAAGCTCCCGGTCATCCGGTACATTGCTGGCGGAAGAGCGTGTTACCGCATCATTTGTCAATCCTCTGGTAATACGTTCTCTCGTAGGGTTGATCGTAGCGTACACTTAAGTATTGTATATGAAACCCAAATTGAAATAACTATTAAAACTGTCTCAGACCTTTTTCTCTTTCACTGGTATATCAGGTTTTTAGGGCCCTACCTATCAAGTGACTTCCCTAGCACTCTCTCACTTAACGTCCGATCTCCGACCGGGTGTTAGAATCTGGGCAGAGTGGACAATCTAGTGTCTAGTTATATTTATATTAACAAAATTGGGATGTCTATAAAATATATTATATAAACAAACGGTTCAATATTTCTTATTCAGTGATAGATATTCATCCCCTGTTAGTGGAACACACGGGTCTACCCGGATATATTTTATCACCTTGTTTATTTCTGCCGCTAAGTAACCATTGATTAATTTGAAAGGTGAACAATTACTATACGATACAATTACGGCTTCTACCCCACGTCTCAACATGAGTGGCGACATTGTACTTTGTATACGGACTGTTAACGCCTTTGCCGTATCTGCGTGTCGTCTATAATCTATATTAAGCTAACTACTCTGTAATTAAAATATAATCTGTCTCTTAACACTTTTACGAGGAACAATGTCGTTCCCGCTTCTTTTTCTACCTACTTAATTCAATTTATACAAGCTTCTTGCTTCTATACTTAATTACTTCATGTAATTCATCAAAATACAAACTAAACATCTCTACTCTAAACAAATTATTGTACAAATATAAAATAAAGTCTCGTTATAGAAAACAACGGGATTTCATTGTATCATCAGATACAAGATTTGGCGCCCGAACAGGGACATGATCCTGGACTCTTGGATGGAACAACCCCTGGAAGACGTATACCAGTTCTCAGACACATCAACTGCAAGAAGGTGTCGTCGACTTGAGGAGCGTGAGCCATTTTAATTTTATAAGTTTTATCCAAAATCAAAATGTCTAACAAGGAAGACAAAGCCCTCTCATCTAAATTGAAGGAATTAGTAGCCAAACGTAGCTCTATCAAAGGCCAGTTAACTAAATTTAAAAACTATGTAGACAATGTAACCAAATTGTCTCATTTGACTAATGTTCAACTAACTGAACTTACTTTGAAAATTAGCAAACTTGAAGCCCTTTCGACCAGATTCGATGAGTTGCAGACTGAGATCGAGGTTCTCAACCTTGAAAATTTGGAGAATGAAATCCAAGATCGTGATGACATTGAAACTACCATCATTCTTAACCTTGCCAATGCCAAGGCCTTGCTTGAGACTCATTCTGAGTCGTCAAGACGTGACTCAATAGCTCAGAACATTCAGTGTCATCATGATCAAAATTATATCGGATTCAAGCTGCCACAAATGCATCTGCCAAAGTTTGATGGCTCATATTTCCGCTGGTTGGAATTCCGTGACACATTTACCGCTATTGTTCACAACAACGACCGTATTCCCATAATTCACAAATTTCACTATATGTTATCTTATCTAGATGGTGATGCAGCCCGCTTAGTATCCAATCTTGAGGTCTCCACAAATAATTATGCTGAGGCCTGGAAATTGCTATGTGACAGATATGATAACAAACGTCTGTTAATTAATCACCATATTAGCTCGTTATTTAACATTCAGCTTGTTCGAGAGTCTGAAAAATCTTTAAGATACTTGGTTGATCATGTGACTAAGAATTTGAGAGCATTATCCAGCTTAGGGCAACCAACTGATAAATGGGATGTTTTATTGATATTTATGTTAACTTCTAAACTAGACAGTAACACCCTTACTAAATGGGAAGAGTTGCGCAATACATTTGAGGATGTCCCAACATTGGAACAATTTCAGAGATTCTTATCGGACCGTGCAGACGTTCTAGAATCCTTGAATCATAATAAGGCTTTACAACTTACACAGGAGCACAAACGGATAACACCACGTTTTGTACCACGGTCTAATACTAATCAACATTATAATAAAGATATAACCACAAAGTCATTCACTGCTACAACTGATAAAAATGTTTATGTGAAAATTCCACCATGTGTTGTTTGTAAGGGTGATCACCGAATATATAATTGTCCCATATTCAAATCTAAAGGTTTTGAGGATCGTTTAAAGGAAGTAAAGATTCATGAACTTTGCTTTAACTGTCTGAGACAAGGACACACCACATCAAACTGTCGCTTAGGACCTTGTCGTGAATGCAAGAAACGTCATAACACTCTACTACATGATCCTAAAGGTTCAGTAAATTTAGTCACTGATCTCACTTCTAACCAATCACAGTCAGTGGTTAATTTTACAAAATCATCAAATCAAGTTCTTCTATCTACTGCACTTGTAAGGGTTTGCAACCCTGTTACACATCAATCATTGAATGTTAGAGCACTCTTAGATTGTGGAAGTCAATCCACCTTCATTTCAAATACACTTAAAGAAAAGTTATCTTTAGCTTCTAAATCTGTTGATTCACTTAATGTCATAGGTATTGGCAATCAATTGTCAAAGAATGTTGTTGAGATTTGTACTACACAAATAAAATCAAATAATGATTCTTACAACATCATTACTTCTTGCTATGTTTTGGATGAGTTAACAGGAAAACTTCCTCAATCTCCTGTTAATTTAAAAAACATTTCTATTCCTTCAAATTTACAATTAGCTGACCCCGACTTTCATATCCCTGCACCAGTGGACTTGTTGATAGGAGCTGACATTTTTTGGGATATTCTAGGAAGTGAAGAAAAATGTCTTGGTCAAGATCATCCTAAACTAATAAATTCTAAGTTTGGCTGGCTTATAGCTGGTCCTATAAATAGCAATATATACAAGAACATTCACTGTCACAATGCTCATATGAGTGCATCTGATTACACAGACCTTGATAGAGCTGTATCTAAATTCTGGGAACTAGAGAGTGTTCCCCAACACAACAATTTAAGTGCAAGAGAAAAGGCATGTGAACAGCATTTTAAATGTCACACCTTTCGTCTGAGTACAGGGAGGTTTTGTGTAAAACTACCCATAATTGAATCTCCTGATTGTTTAGGAGACTCCTATAAGTTAGCGAAACAACGTTTCCTAAATCTAGAAAAAAGATTTAGACGAAATTTTGATTTAAAGAAACAATATGTTGAGTTCATAAATGAATATAGGGAATTAGGCCATTTATCAAAGTCACCTCAAAGGATTCCTAATTTATCATATTTTCTCTGTCATCATGCAGTATTTAAAAATGACAGTGAATCAACAAAGATCCGAGTAGTGTTTGATGGTTCTGCTCCCACTACTTCTGGTTTCTCTCTTAATGATATTCAAATGATTGGGCCTAATATGCAGGACTCCCTTTTCTCTATCCTTTTAAGAGTCCGTCAGTACAAATACATTTTATGCGGTGATATTGAAAAAATGTATCGCCAAGTTGAAGTAGCTCCTGAAGACCGTAACTTGCAGTTAATATTATGGAGAGAAAGTGAGTCCTTACCCATTGAAACATTACGATTAAATACAATCACTTATGGTACTGCCAGTGCAAGTTTTTTAAGCACAAGATGTCTTTGGCAGATCGGAGAAGAATGTACAGATCCTTTAATTAAAAATATTATACAACATGATTTCTATGTTGATGACCTCATTACCGGTTCAAACAATCCAGAAACATTAAAATACATTCACAAATCTGTTGTACATGCATTAAATTCAGGATGTTTTAAATTAAGAAAATTCAAAACTAACTTACTGTCACTGTTTAATGATATTCATACTGTTACACAAGAAAATCTAGCATTGAGTGAGTCAACTAATACTCTTGGTCTAGGATGGAGTCCCTCGAATGATAAGTTATACTTTCCTATATCTTTACCACCTCCAGATAACATAACAACTAAAAGAAGCATAATGTCAAATTCATTTAAAATATTTGATCCTCTTGGTTTACTGAGTCCTTGCACAATTCAACCTAAAATAATTATACAAAAACTATGGTCACAAAAATATGAATGGGATCAAGCTGTGCCCCAGGACATCATCAAGTCCTGGAACAATTTCTGTGATAATTTACCTTTTTTATCTAGTCTTCAGATTTCTAGATATGTCCTCTGTGATTCACCAGATGTTATAGAAATACATGCCTTTAGTGATGCTTCACAGTATGCCTATGGAGCATGTCTTTATGCAAGATCAATTACCTGCGAAGGCAAAGTAACAGTTAACTTACTATGTGCCAAATCTAAGGTAGTTCCTTTGAAACCTGTAACCATACCACGTCTAGAGTTATGTGCAGCCCTTCTCTCTGCTAGGCTTTGTAGGAGTGTACTTGACTCCATTAGATACTCACCGTCTCGAGTTGTTTACTGGAGTGATTCTAGTATAGTTCTAGGATGGCTTCACAGTGAACCTAATAAACTGAAACAATTTGTTGCTAACAGAATTAGTGAAATCTTAGAATCTGCTCATCCAGACTCTTGGCGGCATGTACCTACCAAGGAAAATCCTGCTGACCTCATATCCAGAGGTATGAGTCCTAAGGACTTACCTAACCTAGGTTTATGGTGGACAGGGCCTGAATATTTATACAAACCTGAAATAGAATGGCCAGTACTCAAAAATATTACTTACCTTGACTTACCTGAGTATAAATCAAATCAAACCATATCAAATGTGTCTGCAATGATGAACCCTATAATAAACATTAAAAAATATTCCAAATTAAGCAAAATTAAAAGAGTATTAGCTTGGATTAAGCGTTTCATGCACAACATTAAAAATCCTTTAATGAAGATAACTGGTAACTTAACACCAGAAGAGTTAAATCAATCTTTTTATTATTTATGTTTTATTGCACAGCAGGAAACGTTTATGCAAGAATTCATCTCAATAAATAATAATAATTCATTACATCATAAGTCAAAATTATTGCCTTTGTCACCTTTTATAGAAAATAATTTAATAAGAGTTGGTGGAAGAATTAAAGCATCAAATTACATTTATGACAAAAAACATCCCATTGTTCTCAGTTCTTCTCACCACCTTACAAAATTGATTTTTGAACATGAACATACACGCAATATGCATGCTGGTCCTCAACTCTTACTAGCTTCAGTCAGGCAGTATATTTGGCCTATTAATGGTAGGAACCTAGCTAAACGTGTAGTCCGCAATTGCGTACTCTGTAGACGCCTGCAGGGTAAGACTCTCTTTCCTAAAATGGGTGATCTCCCTTCACAACGTATCACCCCAGACTTTCCATTCAAATCAGTGGGGCTTGACTATGCTGGACCATTTTATATAATAAATAAAAAGGGGCGTGGTGCTAAAATACAAAAATGTTATCTCTGTTTGTTCGTCTGTTTAAGATATAAATGTCTGCATCTCGAGGCAGTTAGTGATTTAACTAAGGAGGCATTCATTATGACATTGAGGAGATTTGTGTCACGTCGTGGAAGACCAACAGAAATATTTTCTGACAATGGTAGGAATTTTGTGGCAGCAGCCAAAGAGTTAACTTCTTTTTTTTAAATCTAATCTTGAACCTATATCTGAGTTTGCAACTCAAGAAGGGATAAACTTTCATTTTATACCCGCTTACGCTCCACATTTCGGCGGCATCTGGGAGGCCGGCGTTAAATCATCGAAATTCCATATTGTACGCGTCATGGGCAATACTCACCTCACTTTTGAAGAAATTTCTACCCTCTTCGCGCAAGTAGAAGCCATCCTGAACAGTCGACCATTATGTCCATTATCTTCATCACCAAACGATTACCAAGCTTTATCACCTGGACACTTCATTATTGGAAGACCAATCAATGCTCTCCCATCACCAAACCTTGAAGGTTTCAATGAGCTTCGACTTCAACGTTATGCAAGACTTGAGCAAATTAGACAACACTTTTGGCGGAGATGGCAGAAAGAATATATTTGCGAATTGCAACAAAGAACCAAATGGAAGTCTAACGCTGTGTTTCTTGCTATTGGAGATTTAGTTCTTATTCGAGAAGACCACGTGCCACCACTCAATTGGAGACTCGGACGCGTGACGAAACTATTTCCCGGATCTGACGGAATATCCAGGGTAGCTGACATCAATACCTCTAAGGGATGTGTGAGACGACCTCTTACACGCATCTGCCCGTTGCCAAAATCGGAAGATCTTCAGGATGATCATCATCAAGGTTGAAAGAAGGATCTTTCAACGGCGGGGAGTCTATGTTAACGCCTTTGCCGTATCTGCGTGTCGTCTATAATCTATATTAAGCTAACTACTCTGTAATTAAAATATAATCTGTCTCTTAACACTTTTACGAGGAACAATGTCGTTCCCGCTTCTTTTTCTACCTACTTAATTCAATTTATACAAGCTTCTTGCTTCTATACTTAATTACTTCATGTAATTCATCAAAATACAAACTAAACATCTCTACTCTAAACAAATTATTGTACAAATATAAAATAAAGTCTCGTTATAGAAAACAACGGGATTTCATTGTATCATCAGATACACGGACTCTATGGGATTAAGACATTTGGTGGATTGTCAACTAATCTACAAAAAAGAAAGAGGTGTCATAAGTACACCCTATTCGAAAAGAGTTCCTTTTGCTAAATCATTTCTGTGTTTGCATTTAGTAATGATTAAATATAAAATTAAAAGTCAATATAAAATAATTAATAGAAGCATAAAATGTGAATTTAAAGAAATAAAGTTGGTTTACCACACAAATAATTCTGGAATATGAATAAAAAATATATCGCTATTTTGTAGTTAATTAAAATTATAATATTTATAACATATTTACATATTCTTAAAATTGACGGTAATCTGAATCGATAGAATTTTTTTAGTTTGCTAATCACCCAATTGGGAAGCTCCTCAAAAATCACTGCAAAAAATGGCAGTTTTAGGTGTCAAACTTCATTGTTACGTTATATTTATCTAGGGCTTCATCCCGTAAACAAAACGTGCGAAAAGAAACTCCGTTCCAAAAACTGGAAGACTAATTGTAAGATCATATCCTGGTGACAGCCCTGGGTAACATCTCCCGTATACACGCAACCCCATTTGTGATTCCCGCATCGATATTAATTTGTGTCACTCTGTGAATTACTATTGTTTGCTTGGGCTTGGGAAAAGTTGTATATTCAGTATTCCTCTCTTCAAATTTGACTCCTCTTCAAATACCATAGGGTTGAATTTTGAACGATTTAAGTGTTCACAAAGGTACTTTGTGAATAAGACTTGAATACCGATATATTCTGAAAGCATACAAATGTTTATGATTAATTTAAAATTAATTTATAGTATACTACATTAAAGGAGTGCTAGTAATCAAATTCTGAGAACGATAAATATTCTTATCTAAGTCATATAATATAGGAAGTCCAAGGGGCTGGTCGAACCTTCGGCTGGTCTTAGGACCGTAGAGGCGATTCACCTGATCCTTGTGGATTGGGTGAATCGTGACAGAGGACGCCTCACTTTTCGGCTCACGCACTGGGCATGGTTGCTTTGGTGAGTTCCTGCACCGGATCGGAGCCGAGCCGACGGCAGAGTGCCATCATTGTGGTTGCGACTTGGACACGTTGGAGCTCACGCTCGTCGCCTGCCCACATGGGAGGGGTGGCGCCGTGTCCTCGTCGCAAAAACAGGAAACGACTTGTCGCTGCCGAGTGTTGTGGCATCGATGCTCGGCGGTGTCAAGTCGTGAAAGGCGATGCTCGACTTCTGCACCATGCACCTGCATGAGTGCACCATCTTGCAGAAAGAGGCGGCGGGGCGCGTGAGAGACGCACAAACCCGTTGCAGTCGAGCGGGGGCCAGGGAGGCGGATCTCGCCCAGGCCCTGGACCTCTAAGTGTTTCAGGTCTCTTTCACATGTTGGTCTGGGGACCGCCGAGGGGCCTAAGAAGACGACGTGCAAGTTGGCTTGCGCGTGTTTTGCGCAAGAGCGTACGGGTTATGGAAGGCCGGCTGTCCGGTCGAAATTGGATTTTCTAGAAGTCCATGGATTGGTTTAAGATACGTAGAATTAGGTTTTCTTTGTGGTCTTCTTTTCTTGAGACCTACAATAAAATATTATTTTTTATGTACGAAATTTCCGTTCAGTATTCAAAAAGGTAAAATCATTTTTTTATAAATAGTTTTTACCTCTAAAATATTTACATCCATAGTATTATTGTATCAATATTCAAATTATTGTTACAATTAACAGATAAAATCACCGGTTCGAAAGCTAAATTCAATCTCTAAATAGTATAAGCTATTAAAAGGTGAATTAGGAAAAGCTCACTGAATTGAAAGCTCCATTAGGCTAATCCGATTTAGATGACTAAGTACTATGAACAATTGTTAGGAGTAAATAGAACGATCGAATCCTTTTATTTATTCAATTCAAATAAGTTTTTTGAAGTTTGGCCTGTTTCTTAAACATTTTATTTTAAAAATGAATTTTCTAGATTTGTTGTCTTAAAATAGTCTATCGTCTTAGACGTTTTGTAACAAATTGTTTACTAACTTGCTGTTAAGTTTCAATCATGAGATTCTTTACAAGATTTTGGTCGAGAAATAAGTTAATCGGGAAAGTAGACTAGGCCCAAATGGGGTGAAATGAATTTAATTCAGTCCAACCTCTCGAATATGCGGGATTGTACATTCACTGTGAAAGTCACCAATTTATCATAGAGCCGCAGCAACTCCACGTAGTAATGAGATTACTGGGTTTTATATTTCAAGTGGTGTTTAGTAACAGAGTCATTTGGAAGGTAAAGGCACACTGTAAACTGTTTTGTAAAGGAGTCATGTCTTAAAGCATAAGATGCGCTATGCATTCGTATCAAGCGATATAACGGTGTTCAAAAACCGCAGGCAGGTATCAATTTTTCTAATGAACGTACTTAATAAATATTTACGATTAACTTCCACGGTAAAGGAATAATATCTATACTAATACCTATATATAAATCTACAGTGGTTTTTACGGATGTTCCGTTATAACTACTGAACCATGCATCCGATTGACTTGAAACTTGGTATCCATGTAGAAAATACATTTACTTAATGGATAGGCTAATATTGATGTCAGTGTTGGACTACCTAATAATAATGACAATAAATAATAATGCTAATTTTAAATGCCCAGCGAAGCGGGTGATTACGGCTAGTCGTTTAATAAAAATCTAACCGCAAAATTATAATTTGTGTAAATAAAGGTGGTAGGACCTCTTGTGAGTTCGCACAAATAGGTTACCACTACTCGGTCTATTTCTGCCGCAAAGAAGTAATGCGTTTCAGTGTCGTTCAGATGATCAACAGCCGGGACTTCAAAAATAGCTTTGACCTCCAGGCCTTTGGAGAGACTTTGGTTCACTCCGTGTGTCTTGTACCTTTTGCCCCGCGGGGAGTTTTCTGATTTACCTTTCCGAAGCTTTATTCATCTTCTGATATGCTCCTACAGTCGTCCTTAGAATACTATTGAATCCTGTTGAGTTGGATAAGGAAAATTTCTTATGACGTTTGTCGTAGATTTTTGTCATATCTTGCCAATTGTCAGAACAATAGTTGCTTAATCAACATGCCATATGGCTGTAATTACGTGACCCGAGTAAATTACAATTTATTATTAAATACATTTATACCTTCACAAGGTTTTTACGATGTGGGACAGATATCGATCAATATTATAATAGGTTTTATTTGAGATTTTCCATATGTTACTAACGTACGTATAGTAGTTATTATAATAAGTAAATACGTTTCGTTCCAATGCAGTTTTGATGAAAACGCTACCAACAGCACACTGCATTATTATTCTTGGAATTATCCTCTCATAATTGCCTGTTCATAAAATTAAAATTGCACAGATTTCATTTATTCATTTACACAAACTCCAACGAAACATCGTATTCATAATTCAACTGGCGCATGCCACAAAATTTGAAACGCACGGCGCTGTTACCGGTAAAATGTCTGGTCGAGCGAATACCCGCGACACAGCAGCCTGACCGCGTCACGGCATTTGCCCCACGCAGTTATTTAACTGAAAATGTTTCTACTGTGAATTTCTCCAAGAATTCCAAATTGGAATTTCTGTTTCGAACGATTTTGATTTTGAAATTGCTTAATTTGAATTCCAGGTATTCTGATGATCAATTCGCTATTATAGTATAGGGTGTAACTTATAAAATAGAGTTTTTTTTAGGATTGAGGGATTATTGGTGGCCCGAAGGCCTTTCCAGTTTCATCAGGATAGGTTGCCGAGCAAAGACTCAGCCAGAAGGGTTGGATTTGCTAACATCTGTCCGAGCGTTTCCAATGAGACCTAGCAAAACAAGAGCAGCTGCTTTACGAATGAAGATAATGTTCTAGGGGACATTAACAAATGGTAAATGTAGTTAGTTACATTTAAGTAAAAATTGAATTTGTTTTAAACATAAATCAGCGTATAACGGAGGCCACCACAGAATTGGATATGGCAGCGAAAAATGTTGTAAATATGTAAATGAAGCTCTCTTGGCATTTATTTACATTTAAACTTCCCGCGCATTAGCTTCGACTATCATAATAGTATTATCTATGGTGGCAGCAATGTTCATTCTATAATTTAAAAACTGGCTCTGTATACTGAAAAAAATAACGTGCTCTCACAAAAAATATAAATTTTAGATTTCAAAAAAGATAAAAATTGTTTGAAGCAATAGCTTTCAATGTTGTTTCTCTTTGCTCTTTCGAAAATAGTTAATTATAATGATTGTAAGTGTAGAAGTATGTTAATAAAATAATAATAAAATAAACCACCCTTTGCAGAGCAACAACTTGGTTTTTTCTGTTTCAATAAACAACATATTACAAATATTATCAAATACTAAAACAAGGCGTACAATTCAATGCTTGTTGAGCTGCTAGCGCGTTTACAATATAATAATGACTGAAATTGATATTGAAAAAAAAAAACTATTTCTCCTTTGCTTATAATTTTATATTAAACGTCAATCGTTCATCCTGTGGCAATGGTAATATTTAGTACGTTTTACTGTATTCATGAAACTGAAAAAAAACATACCTTTCCTTAATTTTATTCCTAATTTTTCTAATCCGTTTAAAGTAATAAAATAAGGTAGAATCTACGAAATACTGGGAAGTAGTAACAGTACGTTAAAGAAACTATTTTTGAATATTCTTATTTTCTGATTATTGAGCTATAAATAAAATTACTTTTATGTAAGATGCTGTAGCTTTTCAGTACCCGCTTAGGGTCAGGGCTGAGAATTAATTCTTCAATCTAGGCCCTGGGTCATCTAAGAAAACTTTAATACACAGTTGCATCATTTTAACAGAAATAAGATTATTTTCTATTTCATTGCATTCGTCTCTTGACTTAGGTATAGATAATACGGCCTTTAGGTCACATTATCTATACCTAAGTCACATTATCGCATTATATATAAATACACAAAGGTCACATTATCTATACCTATTACAAGACATAAATTTTCATTAAGGCTCAACCTAAGAAGTTTTGCCAAATGATCTGAAAGTGAAAGTGATTTGATGCTATTTATATTTACAAAAAATATGAAGCCTGAATAATAACTATAAATTACGTTAGCTTCATAATATTTGGTAGTAATATTCAGTAGTTCGATAATATTTTGAAGCATTGGTGGCTGTTGGGTCACGAAGCCATCTGCTAATTGAAGACGTCGGATACAACAAGTAATTATGTTATAGGTCAGTTTATAGAAAGTTGCTATTTTATTAAGTAGACCTAAAAACGTGTTCCTCGTAAATCTATATCTATATACCTAAAAATGAATTGCTGTTCGTTAGTCTCGCTAAAACTCGAGAACGGCTGGACTGATTTGGCTAATTTTGGTCTTGAATTATTTGTGGAAGTCCAGAAAAGGTTTAAAACGTAGATAAATATGAAAATTCTCGGAATTAAATAAAGTTTAGGTCTTTTATTTATCGATTGAAGCACTACGAAGTCTGCCGGGTCAGCTAGTTAATAATATAAACCATGTAGTAATCATTCATTCCGATTTAAAGATCATTCAGTACAGCTGGTTATTTTCATTTTTCATAGCAATAAAAAATATAGGTAAATAGAAATGAAAATTGAATTGAAATTTATCAAGTTAAGCCCAAAAAAATGTACCTGAACATTAACAAACTCTAAAATATTTTGTCCTTAAAAAAGAACGTCCGAAACGGTCGCTTAGCACGTAATCGTGTCATAAAACAGTTACAGAACAACAGTCCGGTTGTACAGAGTCGTTATCAACAAGCCGATCCGTGTCCAATAATTGTTAGGGACCGGAATCAGGAGCTGGCCGAATCAATTTGTCAAATTGCTCCCCGAATGTGGATAATAAAGGGCGCCCGTTACGAGACTCGCAGGGCAGTATTCTGGTAGGTTTCAAAAATTATAGCTTTTGAAATTAGCTATCACAATTATTATGGACTTTGACGGGCCAATATTTTGCGAGGAATAGGTAGACCTAAGAAAAAATGTATGGATTGCGTGAAAGACGATATTTGTAAGAAAGGAGTGAACGAAGAAATGGTATATGATAGAGGATGGAAGAAATGGAAGGAGAAAGCATGCTGCGCCGACCTCAGATGACTGGGAGAAGGGCAGGAGAATGATGATGAAATGATGACGGGCTAATATTTTATTCGTACAGAGCTCACCGTCTATCTCACGACATCGAGAATCAAAATTAAAAATTCCCTAAATCGTGGTTGCCAATGATGAGTAAGCCCTATAGATGCTGCCATTGTATTTTTCATCAATTACATCCCTAATTTTGCATGTCAATAATGACGATTGAATCCTTGGAACCTTCCAAAAGTTTTTTCTTCCTTGAAACCGTACTTCCAAAAGTTTGTTTTAAAGCAAAATCTTTGAAGCTTCCGGAATAAGACGGCTCGATTCCATACGTAGCACGCGGCGCACCAATAAACTGACCGATATTGGTACTTGGAAGTTGCGGTAGATCAACCTTACAGATAGGAAAGGGCACACATCTCTGATTGTCTAAGTTTCTGCTTCTATAACTTTGGTGATCCACTTAAACGATCTTATTTGAATGGTCATTTGTAGGTTTGAAGTTTGGGATCGATCTTTCGTTGACGTTACAACATCTGGCTTGGATCTAGAGATAGATAGATTGAATGGTCTTCAATTTGAGTGGGATGACTCTTTGTCAGTTTTAGCTTTGGAGTTATAGTCTAAAACTAATATGGAAGTGGGGCTTAAAATCACTTTTTCCTTGTGATCATTTATAAGTTTGATACTGCAGTTTTATCTCCGACTATTTCTCTAAATATTAATTCAGCTAGGATAAGACATGTTCAAAATTTTTATCAGCTTAGATGCATAGACGAGCATAGAGGAGCCTCACACGTGTACAAGAACATACAACCAAGCCTTTGAGACCTTCGGATCCAAGGTCGAAATAACAGTTGTATTGTATTCCCCGCGCTCTCATGATTCAAAGCAGAAAGCAAAAGATAGTTGATGGCTATTTGTGTACAGTCTACTGAAAATCCTTCGTTAAAAATGTTGGGGGTTTCCCGAAGATCATTGAGTGACAGCAGGTTTGTGGTAGTATACCCGAATACTAGCTTTACCACCTGAAGTGGCCTGATAGGTTGCCGTACCGTGATGGCTAACGTAAACTTACTGACTATTCCTCGATGACTTCACCAATTGGACGTGCTTGTGGTGAGCTACAAGCCTGGTTGTAATGTTGACCACGGAAGGGTTTCCGTCGACAAGAGGGTTCTTGTTCGGGCTGTATCTCAGGTGAGCATTTGGTTGGTTCACGCAAAGCTGAGGTACATTTGTATGATTGACATGAACATTGACATGGTAATTCAAACATTACGCTTTTAATCAGGCAGGAATATAAATTCTTCAAATTTAATTCTGTTTTTCTTAACGGCTCTTTTTAATGTTAGCTTTTACGAGGCAATAAATAAATATCAAACTAATAAGCACCAAGCGCAAATTTTTGTGCAATGGTTTAATATTATAGCGTACTAGAAGTGACTGACGGTTTCATTAAATTTGTAATTCAGAAATAAAGAAATATAATCAAGCTTGTGTCACTTTTTGATTCGTAATCTACCAATCGATTTTTAGATATTTGTAAAATCATGAACTAGCGATATATTGATTTTTTTACAATGGCAGATATACTTTGGCTCATCCGAGTCATGCTATTTACCTCAATATAGGCTGTCTTATATCAATTGTACACCATATCAATAACTATTCTATCAGGCTAACAGAAATAATTATCTTCAATCTACAAAAATATTAACCACAAAATATATGCATATGAGTTTCAGACCTACAATTAAAACTAAACCTAAACTAGAAAGCGATTAGAGGCCTTCTAAAATTTCTCAAACGTCGCTAATCTGCTCAGAGCAGTTAGGAAACTATCGGGCAATTTCAAATCTAACCTTTGAGGCCTTCCATCTCAGTATCGAGTCGGTATTTCTGACGGCAGGCCGAGTGTAAATCTCAGGAGAGCGATTCGATAGCTTTGATGCGGTTTACGAAATCGTTGTTTCATCTGGATTGTAATGTGGAATACACGCTACTCATGTTGTATCCTATAGAAGGGCTCGGCGGAATTTAATTGATCAGAATAGTTTAGCTAAAATAAAAATAAAAAATCGCCTACCAGAAACCGGTCGGGGATTTAAAATTTTATAGGATTTTTTTTATTGCTTAGATTGGTGGACGAGCTCACAGCCCAGCTGGTGTTAAGTGGTTACTGGAGCCCATAGACATCTACGACGTAAATGCGCCACCCACCATGAGATATAAGTTCTAAGGTCTCAAGTATAGTTACAACGGCTACCCCACCATTCAAACCGAAGCGCATTACTGCTTCACGGCAGAAATAGGCGGGATGGTGGTACCTACCCGCACGGACTCACAAGAGGTCTTACCACCAGTAAATTATTGATGAAATTATAAATGATTAATGATTATTTCTACCACGCAAGAATTATAAAATCCCGTTTGAAAGTTAAGAACTACGTTTTATTTTCGGGAAAACGATTTACAGAAGATTTTCTACCAAGCAAATGATAGTGCTCCCTAAGCCTACAGTCGAAATGCTGTTATTCAAAATTTCACTTCAATATGATTGGCGTTATAAAATGTTGAATGCAAAATATCCCTCATTCAACCCTAGGTGCGCACAGTAGGCACAGATTTTATTTTTCATGAATATTTTTTGTCAAGAATTACTTTAAAAATAATAAAATCATGAATAAATACTATTAACAAATTACTTCTACTAACTCAATATCTTCAATAATTCTCGAAATATTTTCACTGATATTTAAATGGATCAACGATCTTCATACAGATGTTAATGGACTGGGCATCATAGTGAGGGGAGCTAATAAGTATAATTAGATTTCGGACAGTGTTCGGGTGCCTATAGGATAATGTAATCAAATAGAAGAGAGCGAAACTAATTGAGTAAGATATGCCCGGAGTGATGTGTCTGTCGTTACATATAAATAATGTATTAGTCTCGTTAATGATGTTGTTCTTGAGTCATTAGGCGAAGAATTTGTTTTTTTTTTACTGGCGTTTATTAAAGACAGAATGAAGGCTGATTAGGCAATGTGCGAGTGGAATCCACCATTTCAGACCAAGGATTTTCAGATTATTAATATATAGCTTATTGAACTGACTTATATTAATATATTGATGAGCACGATTACCGCAGTGGATTCTATACTGCGATCTCATAATACATCTATATATATAAAAATGAATTGCTGTACGTTAGTCTCGCTAAAACTCGAGAACGGCTGGACCGATTTGGCTAAATTTGGTCTTGAATTATTTGTTAAAGTCCAGAGAAGGTTTAAAAGGTAGATAAATATGAAAAGGCTTGGAATTAAATAAAAATAACAATTTTCTTTTCCCTTTGATATGTCCCCCGTCGGACGGATTCTTATTGTTTGTTTTAAGTTTATTTTATACAGAAGTTTAGGTCTTTTATTTATCGATTGAGGCACTACGAAGTTTGCCGGGTCAGCTTGTTTAATATAAAAATGATTGTCAATTTATCGAGAAGGTAGTTTTTCTCCACTCCGAAAAATTTAATCAATATCCAAAGCGTCAAAATGACAATCTAAAGGATTTAGTTAGCTTAGCACGTAAGTGGAAACGTTGAAAATGGGAAAACCCAGATATAATAATATATTTCTAAATAGAAAGTCTAGAAATCTATTAAGAAAATCTATGCTTAATATGTGTTGGATGTGCTAGATTCTGAAGAAACAATCTACGCCAGCAGTTTCTTGAAAGAGACTATAACTATTCAAATCTATTTTCTAGTAGTTTACGTAACATAAAGGAAAGATAAAAATAAACAAAACAAGGTATTAACAAAACTTAGTTATCTTTAAAAATTTAATCATAATAACATTTATTAAAAGTAAAAGTCAAAAGTGAATAAACCTTCCAAACAATACAAGTTTAAGAACACAATTTCTTTGAAACAACGACACTTAAATCTTTGAAACTATCTCGTTTGGCAACAGAATAATAAAACTTCCAGTATGTGAACAAGATTGCGGGTGCACGTGATACGGACGGTTTTAAAGTTACGACATTTTACGCATTTACGACTTTATACAACAGATCTGATGGTGCAAAGGAAAGATGTATATCATGAAGTTAAATTGAAAAATAATATTTAATGGATTAAAAAGTTGAATTTCAAAGTTGAATGTCTGTGAAAGTTGTACTTACTTCTCGAGAGTGACCATTAAATGCTTCACATCTTAAAGAGCACCCTGTATTGCAATTAACAGGAAGCACTTATCACCGAGTGGTAAAAGTATTTTCTACACTTAAATGATTGATCACATCATCCTTTTTTTTATTGCTTAGATGGTTGGACAAGCTCATAACCCACCTGGTGTTAAGTGGTTACTGGAGCCCATAGACATCTACAACGTAAATGCGCCACCCACCTTGATTAGATATTAGTTCATAGGTTTCAGTATAGTTAAAAATGGCTACCCCACCCTTCAAACCGAAACGCATTACTGCTTCACGACAGAAATAGGTGAGGTGATGGTACCTACCCGTGCGGACTCACAATGGGTCCTACTACCAGTAAAGGTATCCTTTTTTCTTAACTAATCAGTTTTAGCCTGAGGGGCTACTGCAACTACTGGTGAATAGGTAGGTGATCTCACAAGCTCAACCTCAACCAAGAGAATTGCTAACACCAGCCCTAGCAAAAACAATGCTTCTCTGAAACTACTACCGGTTCGAAATCACAACCCATTGAGAAGATCCGATGGGAAACTGAAACTCAGTTGGTTGTGTCTACGGGTCATTATTATTAAAAATCCGTTCTTCTATGAAGTAAGAATCATTTAAAATTCCGAATCCAAGAAAATTTTACTGTCATTTAAAATTCTTCACACAAAGTAACTTAGATTTATCGTAGCAAAAAGCTCACTCCATTTCCCAACACTCGCCTTTCCTGAATTTATTATTTACATGAAATGGAACTGTGCCATTCCCTTACAAAAATACAATGGATAGACCGTAGTCGAATGCTTGTGTATTTCTGGTCAGCAAAGCGAGCGTGTTTTACACACAGCTAAAGCAAATATTCACGTTACGTGCTCACTGTATCAGAAACTCATACGTCGTGGAGTGTGGTACAAAGTACAATTTGGCAATTTGATATTATTAACATTCAGTTCTTTGTTTTGAAATTATTTGTGGCTATGAATCTTTATGAAATGGCATGATTTAAATCCAAATTCAAAGTGTTAGAGACTCATTCTGCGATTATACTCATTGGTCGTGCTCATAGTCCTGAATTTATCTTGTCCCAAACTTAGGCCTTTAAGTATATACTATTGGTCCCGCAGTAGTCGAAATTCAACTATAATAATTTGGAATTGTAAGTTTGTACACTATTATGATTGTATTTTATACTTCTATAATCACAAATTTCGCCTAGGCTACACTATAAAAAATATTAATAAAGACAAACAATATTTAATCTATTCTTAATTTGACCACAGACGTCAAGAACAAAGGTTTGACAATAAATAGTATGCATGCGTGTGTGCGTCACATACATGGTATGTAGTGTGTGTGATGTTTTCTTTATTGATTTAATGCATCTTTTATGCATTATTTAAATAAACTATTAGCATTGTGCACTTCTTCTCTATATTCTCTATAAGTGTGCAAAATTTCATACTCCTCCGTCCGCGCAATTTTCGCAAAAAGGGATACAAAGTTTTTGCTTCACGTATTAATATAACTAGTCAGGTCATAAGTATTGTCACACAGTAAAAACTTTTCTTTTACAATGCTGGCCACAAAAAAGTTGATTGAATTCGAATTTCGAACTGTTCATGAAAATAAACATGTATACTTTTAGAATTTTCCATCCTCGCTCATGGTATGGTTGAGAGTTTCTTATTGGGGCTTAACAGAGGTACATTTTTGTGAGAGAGGTGTGAAAACGAATGCAGTTGTGTATCAAAATACAGTCCTGACGAACCTTGTGGAACCTGTTTCTCATACCATGTTCAATAGCAGGCACTGGGTATTCCAACAAGATTCGACGCCAGCTCATAGAGCGAAGAGCACACAAGACTTGCTGGCGGCGCGTGAAATCGACTTCATCCGGCACGAAGACTGGCCCTCCTCCAGTCCAGATTTGAATTCGTTAGATTACAAGATATGGCAACACTTCGAGGAAAAGACGTGCTCAAAGCCTCATCCCAATTTGGAGTCACTCAAGACATCCTTGATTAAGGCAGCCGCCGATATTGACATGGACCTCGTTCGTGCTGCGATAGACGACTGGCCGCGCAGATTGAAGGGCTGTATTCAAAATCACGGAGGTCATTTTGAATAAACTTTAGTGTCATAAGAATCTATATTTTGTTAAGTTCATTTTGGTATATGAATGGTTACATAATGAATAAACTTGTTTAAATTATTTTACATTAAACATGTGACAGAATTTATGACCTGACTAGGTATAGATATCGTTTGTGTGTTTTATTAAATACTAAGCTCACGCTCACAAACTCTGCCGTCTGTAACTCGAATCTTCAGCAGTCAGTCGCCAAATCATTCGTCCGTAAACCGATATGAGGTGAAGTTTGAATTGCAAAACTACACAAGCCTTCTACTTGTATGAACACTGCATTTTATGTATCGCAAACTTTTGTACTCTGAATTCTTCATTTTGGTTAGGCACTGAGAAATATCACGTTAAATATTATTGTAATTTTATTGAAATACATATTGAATTCTGTATTTTTTTGTTGTTTAGATATCACTTATTAAATCAGTTAGTCAAAGGACGTGATGTCTGCAATTTCGGGATTTTGTGTAAGATGATCCATGTTCGATTTGTAGTATTAGATTTTTTTATAATATTGTTGAATATTTTTACTTTTTTGTAAATTTTACGTCATTAGCGGCAGTTAGTGGCTGTTGTTTCAATATCTTCTTAAGTGTAGTGTTGATTGGGGAAACTATTTAATTTTTGTTTTTCTATATTAATATACCATGACGGATTATGCTATTAGTTTCCCAAATACCTAAATAGATGTATCTATATTTTCCCTCACACTTTCTGACTTTACCATAGTATCTTTAATTCAGTTTGTAATAAATATTAATGTAAAATAATTATTCATCTTAGTTAATACGAAGATAACATTAAATGCAAGTCGGTGTGCTGTATAGGTTCTTACTAATGTTTATACAAAAAATATGTCCTTGAGAGCTTTCCGTGTGTTCTGTTACATGGAAATAGTACAAAGAGTTTTCAGAGACTCCGCATCATATCAGCACCGAGTTCCACAATTGCGGTTCGAATTCTAGGTTAAATAATTTAAAATTATAAATTTGCACGAGATGATCCTTTTATCCATTTATTGCCATCGCACTGTCGCGAAACTAATTCGAGAGGTATTTTTAAATAATAATATTTGAATTACGACTGGTTTATTTAAAATATGCGTTTCGGTTTGAAGGGTGGGGCAGCTGTTGTAACTATACTTGAGACCTTAGAACTTTTATCTCAAGGTGTGTGGCACATTTACGTTGTAGATGTCTATGGGCTTCAGTAACCACTTAACACCAGGTGGGCTGTGAGCTCGTCCACCCATCTAAGCAATAAAAAAAGATTAAAAGGAATAGTAGACAGTAAGAAATGTTTCTGTGACAGAGACCAAATCAACTGCCACCAAAAAGATAAATTATATTAAATCGAGAAAATCTATTAGAGATCTCTTAGTCTGCAATATTATTTATATCATGTTGGTATAGAGGAATATGTCCAACAGCGGTCAATAGCCCGCCTTCGGAACAAAGCTCATCCATACTATCTGGAATCGTTACTTTTATCCACAACTTGATTTTGAAGATCTGTTCTAGCAATTTTTAAGCGAGATTGTACTTGCTTAAAGTAGTCGCGTAAATTTGTCGATAAATAATAGTCAGGTGATGCTCTCTTGATTTGTCAAATAATTTTTTTCATTCGATCATGCTTAAACACAACGATCGCTTCGATCAGACAACAATAACTTTATTATTGCTTTTATAATGGCAACAGAAACACAATTCCAAAATAAATTGTGAAATTTCAATGAAAACTTGAGATCACTATGGACCGGAAACAATTATACAATCAAACCAAACATTATCGTATTACATTGAATTGTAATGAAAACATTTAAATAAAAAAATCGAGAATTAATCAAAAAATCAAATGTTAACATTTTGAAACAAAATCGTTTTTTAGCAGTGTCGGATCGCTTTTGTTTGATAAAGCTATCAAACCGAAAATGAGACTTTTTCTCTCGTGATATTCCAAAAATTTAAACGCCAAATGTTTTTATTTTTGCGTTCATGTCAAGTCACCTGAAAATTCGATAATGATTACAGCTGGTTGTAAGTTGTTATTTAAGTTGTAATGTATAAGTTGTAATTTAATTATTGCAAAAAAAAGTCAATTTTCGTATATCAAGGAGTAAAGGTTTCTTCTGTGACCTTTAAACTAATAAGAATAGCTAATAACAAATAAGAAAATTTTAAAATTTGTTTCATTCAGTCATAACGGTGTATATAATATATACTAGATGATGACCGAGCTTTACTCGTTTTTTGTTTTTGATAACGCCATCTTGTTGTGTCTTTGAAGCAGTTAGTTGCTCTCAATTAAGAAAGATAGTATTATTACTCGCCAATAGAAGTCAGGAAGAGTCATAAAGTTCATTATCGATAATGTCGATTATTGAAAACACAAATAAAACATAATATTCTGAAAATAAATCGTAGCTAGATCGATTTATCGCCCCCGAAATCCTCTGTATACTAAATTTTACGAAAATCGTTGGAGCCATTTCCGAGATTCAGATTATATATAAACAAGAATTGCTCGTTTAAAGGTATATAAGATTCGATTTCGGAAATCGCCGGACTTCCGCCCTCCCCTGGGGATGGAAGGCGGGGCATGTCGGAGTCGAACTGACTAAAACCTCCTGTCACTCAACAACCCGCGTCCGAACCTCGCATGAGACAGAACCCATGAAAAGGCAAAGGGGGGAAAGTGAAGCGTTTAGTGCGGAGCACATCTCTCCCATCACCCTCCCCCTCGGGACGCTGGACCAGTGGTCGTCGGCGCCACGACCACCAGCCCTCTCGGTCGGCAGGCTATCCGGAAAGATTCGTATAACAGGCATACCGGACACCTCCATTTGACATCCTATATTTGTCATTTATAGCAAAAACAATAATAATGAATTTAAGCAAATATAAAACTTAAGCTGTTAATACTACAAATAGGCACAATTTCCGATAAAAGCACTTTGATGTTAGTTTCTCTCTCACAACCGATTAAAATTTACAATTTGTACAAAATATTATTAATTGAACATAATTGTAATTCATCAAACTAACCACAAGAGAACCATAATTTTTTTTGTCGTTCCGAAACACAATTTATGTTCAATACACAAGGCTAGTTTTTCTCTGAACATGAAAAACTCTTCCTCAGAGAGCAAAGTGATTGATTGAGGACATAGTTTCTTCGACACTAGCAATTTCCTCGGCATAATATCGGGTACACTTGTGCGTATTCCGCGGACACTTGTGTTAATGAACTGTAATATTATATAGATTTGTGTTAGTTACGCTTTTATTCGGTTTCTATTAGTGAGATTGCTTGGGAAGTGAGCGATTAGATTTGTTTTTGTATCGACAAATATATTTGTTTTATGATAAATTACATCATTGTCTTTCATATTTATATTCGACTTTAGAAAAAACGTGGCGAAATAAGCCGAATATATGCTTTTGACCTTTTTTATTCTATTAGAATATTCGAAGCTCGAAGGCTATCTAGGTAAATCAATTTTCTATCTATTGTTGTTTGAGGATTCCTAAGCCATTCACTTGGTTGTGATGAAACCTAGTATCTGATGGGACTTTAGCGAAGGTTTCTCTTAATAAGATACTATCAAAATTGTTGACACACGGTTCGCGTTTCAAAAAATGAGCCATAGTCATAGCGGAGTATTACTGAGTTTCATTAGTAAATAAATGTATTGAACAATGTAAACACAAAAATACAATGAACGTAATAGAAAATGTTCCCCCTTTAAAAAGCCTATCGTCGGACTTCCACCCTCCACTGGGGATGGCGGACGGAGCATGTCGGAGTCGAACCGACTAAAACCTCCAACAACCAACGTCCAAACCTCGCATTAGACAGAACTCATGAAAAGGCAGAGGGGGGAAAGTGAAGCGTTTAGTGCGGAGCACATCTCTCCCATCACCCTCTCCCTCGGGACGCCGGATCGGCGGTCGTCGGCGCCACGACCGCCAGCCCTCTCGGTCGGCAGGCTTAAAAAAGGCTAGAGAGCAACTGGCACGTACAAGATGCAACGAAGGGCTAAAAGCTGTCACGGCGACTTGGTCATCTATTATGGAAGTATTTGAAAGAAGATCTTATGTACTGTCTCTGCTACTAGATTTTAGAATAAGGAAGAATAATAATGGTTCTGATGATAATTGACTACTTTTTGTTTTCTCTATTAATATGATGTTGCCGAATCAACAACCACCTTTACTTATTTCCGCAATTCGTTCCGTTAATAAAACATGTACTAATATTTCTGAAGACCAAATATAAAGCGGATATTTAAATTTCGCAGAAAGGAGGAATAATTTTGTACAAGGAAACAATATAGGTATATTTTTTAATATATTCAAAGTAATAAAACTCAGAAATAATTGCTTTACAAAGTAGCTTTAACCATAATCTATATTTTTTATTATAGCCTAGTTCGAAAAAATCATATAAAAAAAGAGAATGCAGATTTTTAGGGCTTGGCCATCAGGCCGGATTTAACTTATCACCCATTTTTCCTATAGTTTCAGTATAATGAATCTGTATTCTCTTATCGGCATTGTTCTGTATTGGGGATGAGGATCGGTTTCTCTTGTTTCTTGAATTTACTTCAGACTTGTAACTGACTTGGGACTGAGGATAAGGACTCTTATTATAATATTTTGATTGTGGTTTTCAGTTTTATGATCTGTTTGATGTCAATATACTAATAGAGATTCAGTAATTTGTAGAAGGCTTTTGATTATTGTTTTCAGTTTTATCTGTTTGACGTCAATGTACTAATAGGGGTTTAATAATTTGTAGAAGGCTATGATTAAAGTGAGAATATTACTACCAGGAATGGACGAATGAGAAGTAGAGTCAGTTCTGTGTTCTTTCTTTCGTGTGCACGTATCTTTCAATCAATAGGGACAAACTAGGCCGTTTTTTTTCAATAACCGTATTAGACGTAATGTTCAATTGTATGAAATAAACCGGAACCGCTTTTAATCAAGGTCCATTGTCAGCGTTCCAATCCAATTCCCCAAAAGTTACTAAACACAAAGTACGCATAAACTTGACAGATAAATTGTGAAGACTCGACTCACTCTCACTATTAACTAAAGAGGTCTTAACGCCGTAATCTTGAATGGAATCCGCGAGTGCTCATTAGCATTTCAAATCAGCCTTCCAGTCTTTCTATGGCTCACTTTGGATGAAGTGAACGAAACTTAAATAAGCCTATTTGTGAATTTAAGAAATCTCACTTTGAGCATTGCTTGATGATTAATCGAATTCTTTTTTTGGGAGTTTTTGTCGTTGTTGCTGATGTTATTAAAAATGTTGAAACGTTGCCGACCTTTCGCGTTGTATCTCCTACTTGTGATGTTGTGAATTCGCATGGTACTACGGAATTACCTATTTTTATGAAAGAACAGATAGTTGTTTCAGCTTTCTAGTTTGAAAAGTGAGAGAGGAAGCTGTAATGAAAAAGTATACAAGTTTTAATTTCTAGAAACATTTTAGAAGTCGTCGTTGCCTACAGGATAAGACGTCCGATGCATTCGTATCTAGCGATGCAACGGTGTTCGAATCCCGTAGGTGGGTACCAATTTTGCTAATGAAATATGTACTTAACAAATGTACACGATAGAATTCCACGGTGAAGGAATAGCATTGTGTAGTAAAAATCAAACCCGCAAAATTATAATTTACGTAATTACTGGTGGTAGGACAAGTCTTGTGAGTCCGCATGGATAGGTACCACCACCCCGCCTATTTCTGCCGTGAAGCAATAATGCGTTTCGTTTTGAAGGGTGGGGCAGCCGTTGTAACTATACTGAGACCTTAGAACTTATATCTCAAGATGGGTGGCGCATTTACGTTGTAGATGTCCATGGGCTCCAGCAACCACTTACCAGGTGGGCTGGAGCTCATGTGCCCTTCTAAGCAATGAAAAAAAAAACAAAAAACAGTTGTCGCCTGCTGCATGAGGTCTTCTCTATTGTTGACTCATTGAAGAAATTAAAAACAAATATAATAAATTAGCTTTCAAGAATTTTATAACTAAACATCATTTAAACCTTTTTGGAACTGACCGATGAGGGTCTTCCACTGAGTGGGTGATATTGCTGGGTTGACTGACCCAATATTATTGTTTGGAACTTGCATATATGCAAGCTTATCTTTCAAACGTCATTAGCGATATTCAGGAATTTCTCAAATATCTCTTGCGTTCTATAACAACTACCGTCGCAGGTTATCAAGTTGTAAAGTATTGACAAAAGGATGACCGGAAAAAACGTAGGTATTATTTTTATTTATTTTATGTTATAATATCTCAAAACATTTTTTCTTAAAAACGATTCTCAGCAGTGGAAGTGTGCCCTAATTTGACTGTGCCCTACTCTGTACCAGCCATCGGGATCATATCGACGCTTGAAAGGCAAACGTGACTAAGCGACAATGCGTGAACTTTACAGTAGACTAATTTAAAGTTGAAATACCTGAAAAAAGTTATATTTTAACGAATCTAGCTCTAGGATTGAAATGATTTTAATAGACTTAGAAATATATATTTTTTGCGCATCGAATATGGTTTATTGCCTATCATTTATGTATAAAGCAGTTATTGTCGCTTTTACTGGTGGTAGGACCTCTTGTGAGTCCGCGCGGGTAGGTATCACCGCCCTGCCTATTTCCACCGTGAAGCAGTAATGCATTTCGGTTTGAGGGTGGGTGGCGCATTTACGTTGTAGATGTCCATGGGCTCCAGTAACCACTTATCAAAAGGTCGGCTCGTCCACCCATCTAAGCAATAAAAAAAAAAAGTCACGTTTGCCTTTCAAGCGTCGATATGCTCCAAAATAATAAGCTTTAGTTCACATTTGCAGTAAGGCCCACCTCTACTCCAATAATGTAGCTCTACCTCTACTTGCATAACAGTGCCATGATATAAGGCTGTTTTTAAACTGGCACAGTCGCGTGCGGCATCCAATATTTGCGAAAACATTGTGGTTAGCAAAACAAATGCGTTACGTGAGTACATCGTTCGTATTTGTAATGTACATTTTATTTGGACTTGCAGAATGGCGCGTTGCAAGGGGACGAACTATTGGGTACCGTTGTCCTGCATACTTTTTGTTACAAAGCAGATACGTTATCAGATTTCAAATCCAATGCAAGCATTATTTTTGTACATGGTGGTCTATATCATTATATAAGTACTCCAATTAAAAAAAGGGGCATTAGAAACCAGAAAATGCGGTCCGTTTAGTCTATTCAAATGGATAATATATTATATGTATATATCATTCAGTCTATGTCTAACAGCAATAGAAAATTTAGCTTTTAAATTTAGAAAGCTTGCAATACTTTTCATTGTTTTCGATAGGTAAGCAGTAAACGCATAAGACGCAATATTGGCATAGCCACTCAAATAAATCAATATAATCAAATCAATCTAAAAAGTGGTCGTTTTGTATAAAACAGATTAGTCAATCGATCTAAATGTAAATTTTGACTTCTCTCGATACTTTCAGCCTGATCTAAGGTTGTCATTTTTATATTTTATTTAGAGAAATATTTTAGGAAAGCGACAGTTGCAGTGGTTTGTTACCACTATTTTCTCATCATCCGCAATTTATTTGAATAATCCTAAAGAATTGTTCTACATAATGTATGTATACTTTATAGGTGAAATACAAATTTGGTTGTGTGATCGCTTAATACCAGTATAGCTCTACTGTTACTGAAGCTAATGTTACTAAACTGACTATCCATTTATCTAAAACGAAAATAAAATAAGTCATTACATTCATCATAGTTCATGTTCATTTCGCTATGTTGCTCACTTCGAAAAAGCGGCACGACACGAGAACCCTCTCATCGTGGCCGCCAGTAACTACATACCCGATCCTGCGGAAAGAATGGAAAGCAGTCGACGTCGCTCCAAACTCGTCATTTCGGATCCTCCCGATCCACTAACGGTGCTTTTACGTACCTCAAGCACCGGTCATCGTTCTCGTCGAACCCGTCCCTTGCGACGAAGGGCTCGACGATTAAATTAACCCTCAGACACAGCCCACTGAGTTTCTCGCCGGACCTTCTCAGTGGGTCGCGTTTCCGATCCGGTGGTAGATTCTGCGAAGCACGGCTCTTGCTAGGGTTCGTGTTAGCAACGTCATCAGTTTTGAGCCCCGTTAGCTCACTTCTAGTTAATGCTACGCTGATATAGCCTCTCAAGGCTATCAGCTCAGGTAGGAAAAAAAAAACTATGTTGCGTTCATGATCATGACATTTTAGTTACATAAATACCTTAAGCACAGATGACCTAACATATGTAGTTAAATGATAACGAAATAACACAAAACTACAGCGAGAACGCATTGCTTAAAATATCTCGATGAAAGGTTAAATATTCGATCCGCAAAGGATGGTCGAATTTGCGGAAAACATAATTAAGAGCCGAGCGTAAAGTTGGCAACTTTAACTGAATTACAGACTGTACGGAGAATAAGTTGATTCGCGGTTCTCCCGGCCCCCAGTCATACGTAACTTGATTCCGCTATTGGGCTTCGGCCAGGAACTAAATGAAAAATATCCTTATTGAGTTTGTGTTGTGGTTCCACTAATGAACTGGAGTTTGTTTGTGGTACATACGTGATGCTTTTAAGAAAAATAGTAATTGGGTTACAATATGTGATTTGAATTTTGGCATATTAAAATTTATCGAAATATCTGTGCCATTTGTTTGAGCCTAATTCAACATTACGTATTATTTGCATGTGATAGATTTTGGAATAACATCCAGAGAAGTGGAATTTGTTTTATTTGTTATGTCAATGACGTCAACCACCCTCCTTGGAGATACTTTTTTTTTTTTTTTTTTTTTTTTTTTTTTTTTTTTTTTTTTTTTTTTTTTTTTTTTTTTTTTTTTTTTTTTTTTTTATGATTGAAAGTTTACTGGTGGCCCGAAGGCCTTTCCAGTTTCACCAGGACAGGTGGGCGAGCAAAGGCTCAGCCAAGAGGGGCGGGATTTGCTAACAACTGCCCGAGCGCCTCCGAAGGAGACCTAACAACTCAAGAGCAATTGTTTCGCGAATGAATCTACTACCGGATCGGAATCGCGACCCGCTGAGAAGATCCGGCGAGAAACTCAGCGGGCTGATGCATGGGTTAGGTTGCACGTCGACCTCTTTGTCGAGTTCGACGAGTACGGTTACCGGGGTCCCTAAGCCTGCCCCTAGTATTAGAGCTGAAGGCATCTAATGCAACGGTTATTGGATCTGATGGATCCGTAAGGACGTGTCTAGGGCGTCGACGGTGACTGGCTCCTGCATGATCAGGATTCGGGGAGTAGTCAGCGGCGGCAACGATAAGGCGATTATCATGACGCATAGCCTTATCGAAGTATCGTTCCGACGCTGACTTCATGTATTTCCGAATTGATTCGAGGCCCATGTCGTCGTGTAGGTCAACGTTCCTCACGAACCACGGAGCTCCGACGGCTAACCTGCAAAAGCGGGATTGTAGAGATTGAAGGGTGTCTATGTGTGTGCGGGCCGCGTGAGCGAACACCACACTCGCGTAAGTCATGACGGGCCTTATGCAAGTTTTGTAAAGTGTCACCTTGTTCCGAAGGGACATTTTACTCCGCTTACAGATCATGGGGTAGAGTCTACCGAGAATAAACGCGGCACGGTCACGGACTGATTTTATATGCGGGCGGAATGTCATCGATGCATCCAGGATAACGCCCAGGTATTTGACCTTCCTAGCCCAGGGTATGGGTTGTCTAAAGAGAGTAATCGGGGGTGTGAGATTCCTCCTCCTAATCCGGGAGGAAATCCGTGTGGAGCTTCCCCTCTGAAATAGCACCGCAGTACTTTTCGATGGGTTGATGTCTATGCGCCATTTTCGGAACCACTGTCCTAGGGCTAGGGCTGCGCTCTGAAGCTTCTTCGCGATTAGGGACTTATTTCTACTAGAATAGTAAACAGTCGTGTCGTCGGCGAATAAAGCTAAATGGGTCGGCGGCGACCGGGGAATATCGTTGACGAATAAGCTAAATAGGAGGGGTGAGAGGACAGAGCCTTGCGGGACTCCAGCTGTGAGAGGTCGTGGGGAGGAGCGGGTTCCCTCGACTCGATATCGAAAAGAGCGGTTCGACAAGAAGTCCCGTATGATGAGCACGAGACTATCCGGCACGCCCATGTTGAATAGTTTGAAAATCAAACCATTGTGCCAGACTTTGTCGAACGCTTTTGCGACGTCGAAGAAGAGAGCTACCGTGTATAACGGTTTTGGTCGATTAAGCCCCACAAGAATGTGCTCCGTGAGGCGGTGCACCTGTTGAACGCATGAGTGATTTGTACGGAATCCGAATTGTTCATCGATGAGAATGCCCTTGGATGAGACGAAGTCTCTGAGGCGTTTGTAGAGCAGACGCTCATACAGTTTGCCTAGAGACATGAGGAGGCTAATCGGGTGGTAGCTCGTCGGATGATTTTTTGGTTTACCGGGTTTATGTATGCCGATAACGTCCGCTTCTTTCCACACCGCGGGAAAGATACAGTTCGCCATAGCGGCATTGAAAATAGATGCCAACATCACGATGAGTTGGACGGGTAGAAGTTTAATAACGCGGTTAGATATACCGTCGGAACCGGGAGCCTTGCGAGGACGTAGGTCTTTGATCAAGTCTTTAACTTCCATCGGGGTGACGGGTGGTAACGCATCCGAGGGTGCCAAGGAGGCTCTGCGTTCTACCTCACTGTCTACTAATTCTACATGAACAGGGTCCATGGATTGAGTGCTGGGCGTGCACTGGGTTTGCAGTGTATCGGCCAGCAGCTCTGCTTTTTCATCATCATCGAACGCCGCGAGTTGGCCTGAGGGGCCTACGAGGGGGGGCATAGTTACTACCGTATCCGATTTCAGAGTACGAGCTAAGCGGTAGTAAGACCTTTGGGAGGGCGCGAGTCTTTCTAAGAAATCAGACCATCTGGCATCTCGGACTTCGGCGATGCGAGACTTTAGGTCGCGTTGTAGGGCACGCATTCGAGTACGATTATCCACGGTAGGATACCTATCGTAGGCGCGGATCGAGGCGTTCTTAGCTCTAAGGAGTTCCCTAATATCGTCGGGCAATTTGAAGCGGTGAAGGAAGTCCTCCGCTACAACTTGCTTCGATGACCTATCTAATGTCGAGGTGATGTGTGACGTTAAGATGTCTATGGCTTCAGCAGTATCCTGAGAAGACGGGGTAGAGTCCGGGCTAAACGGGAGCGATGGTGGATCAGATTCAGCCAGGCTGATGCCCAGCGTGTGCCAATCCACCACAGTCCTCGTGACGGGAACGGAATCGGGAGCGCGACCGAGCTTCATAACGACGGGACGATGGTCTGAATCTAACTCTGAAACTACTTCGATCGAGTGTAAGCGCAGAGTTACGTTTTTTAATAACGCTATGTCGAGTATATCCGGGCGATGCGCGATATTTAGCGGGTAGTGAGTCGGGGTTAGCGGAGCGACGATATCGAAGGCGAGATCATCGACTAACGCGTCAAGCCGCCTGCCATTCGGGGTTGTGGTGTGCGAGTTCCACCTGACGTGTTTACAATTAAGGTCGCCCGCCAGAATGACAGAGCTTCCCATGCCGAGCAGCGCCTCGATATCGCTGCTTAGAACGATCTTATCCGGTGGAAGATAAACGGACGCGATAACGATCGGCGCGTGTCCAGTCAGTGAGATTCGGCATACTGATGCTTCGATGTTAGAAAGCGCGGGGGGGTCGAGTGGGACGCAGTGCAGGGCTCGTCTATAGTAAATGACGGTACCACCACCACGAGCAGTGAGCCTGTCGTTCCTAACCATGTTATAGTTCGCGATTTTAGGGTCGCGGCGCGCGGGCTTAAGCAGGGTCTCCTGCACCAAAAAGATGTCAATTTGATGGTCACGCAAAAAATCACAAACCTGATCACGTTGATTTGCGAGACCGTAAGCGTTAAAAAATCCTATCGTTACGGATAGGGGCTTTATTCTACTTATGTACGCCATTGATTACCGGCGGAGCGAGGGGAGGACGTACGTATTTAACGACGCGTATACGTCAGCGTATTCTTGCACAACGGCGATGAAGTGTTGTGCAGTGGAGGCAGCGCGAATGGCGTCACCTAAAGCGTTAACGCGCTCAAAGTTAATCGATTGAAAGAAGTCGATCGCTAGAGCAAGATTGTCGGACGCTGTCGGAGGGAAATTCGCGGGGGAGGGGCGTATCGCGGGGGTGGGACGAGTCGCGGGGGCGGGACGAATCGCGGAGGAGGGAGTTGTAGCCGTGTTCGTGTACGGCAGCGGTCTCGCCCAGGCCGAGCCACTGGGCACCGGCGCCGGAACGAACGCTGGCTTAGCCTGCTACACAGAGGGTGCCGAGGCTTTGGTGTCTGGGTGGGAAGCTCGGAGGCGGTTTTGGCGGGTGACGCGGCGATTTATTTTCGGGGCTCGGGGGCATCCGCGGTAATTTGCGGGGTGACCCTGTGTTCGACACAGGACGCAGCTAGGCGGTTCCGTCGCGGTTTTTTGATCGCGAGTGCATAGGGCCGTAGCGTGATCGCCTAAACACTTGACGCATCGGGGGCGCGCGTGACAGTTACGGGAAGAATGCCCGTACAGTTGACAGTTATGGCACTGGCTAGGAGTGCCTTTTTTATGGGGGGCTTCGACGGCGATACCGGAGAGCCTACAGACGGTCCGTATGTTAAAAATTTGCTTACCCTCGGGGGTAGGCTGGAGGGCGACTAGAACCATATTATATGGTTCCCTACCGCGGCCGGTGTGCATGCGGTGCACTGAATTTACTGGTAGGCCTTGTTCCAGAAGGTCGGCCTTGACGAGTTCGGCATCCAACTCTTTAGGGATGCCACGTATGACGGCACGGAGTTCGCGTTCCTCCTGGAGCGTATACGTATGGAAACTTATACGCTCCTTACGGAGGTAAGAAGAGAGGGCCCTATGGTCGTCGGGTGTTTGAACCTTAATTTGAATGCCGTTCGAAAGGTTACGGGCATTCGTGAAATTAATATTTTTGGCCTTAAGGGCCAGGGAAACTCGTTCCCAGGCTGCCTTCTCTTGAAGGATTACCGGGGGAGGGGTTTGTATTTTCTTTTGTACTCCCGGACGCGGCGACGGTGTAGCACGGGCAGGGGGAGCAACGGGGGTCGGTGGACGGAGGCGCGACGCGTTCGCGGCTCTGCTTACTTTGGCGGCCGCGGGAGCTCGGGCTTCCGCAGCGCGCCTCTTACCTTTTTGGACTACTGTGAATCCATCAGTCGAGGGGGCGGGGGAAGGATCGACCTCCATGTCCGACTCCGAGTCGGATGAAGAGGAAGGCGCGGGCGACCCGCAGGCGGGCGTTTTAGAGAGCGCGTGGTTGACGGTCGCGACGGAGGCCACGGACGATCGCTCGGGGGCAGTGGACGGCGTGGGCGCGACGGAGGCCGCGGATGAACGCATGGACGCGACGTATGCTGCGGATGAGCGCAGGGATGGAACCGAGACCGCAGCGATCGACGCGGGAGCTTTGCTCGCGAGTATTGGGGACACGGGAGCGGCAGGCGCGACGGAGACCGCTTCTGAGTTCGCGGCGTGATTGGCTTTAAATTCTAAAAATTCGGCCGATAATGTCGGGTACCTCAGACGGAGGAATTCCGCGAACAGATCGATCGTGGACTCCATTTTAACTGTCACGTGCCCAGGGGGGGGCTACCCCGGGACTTTAAACAAACTCGCCTTACGGCGAGGCCCCAAGATTATAATAATCACGATTAATTACGGCACACAACCGTCCGCTCACAAACGGGCCACTAAGTTGCCGAACGAATTCCAGGAATTTAGGGGTCCGCCCGTTCACAAACGGCGATGCGACGCAATTAGCACAGGTAGTCACTTCCGAGAAAACACTTGGACGCCAGATGTGCCACGAACCGAGGTCGGGCGATCGAACGAACAATGAGCACGTCAGCACGCGGCGAGTGCTTGGATCGGAATGGGCTTGGAGATACTATCGTTTCCTTGGAGGTGATATTAAGAACCTTTCTGCTGTATGCGACTGAATGTCCACTTGGTATACCTCCAATATTCTTGCAATAAAAAAAATTACTTGCCAAAATTATAGATAGGTATGTGAAATACTGTATTCTACTGGGAAAAATATATCATTTCCGTTCTGAGGCAATATAATACAATAAGCTATAAATAGTCATAAATGTTTTTATAAATATTGATATATTGTGATATATTTTTTCATTAATATTCCAGAAATTTATCTGCAATACCCAAATTCTATGACTCTTTTAATAATTTTATTCCGACTCTTTATTTAATAATTACTTAATATAAACACAAAAAGATACAGCAAAAGGAACTCCGTGTCAACCGGGTATCCATAAAATACCTCTTTCCTTTGTTTTCTGATAACACTTATTTGTGTATGTCCTTTTATGAATCTTGCGCTATAAGTGGTATAGTTGTTAGTGAGTCAAGAGATATTGTACCACGTACTCCAAGTTTTGATTCTCTGTCGGGATCAGTTTCTTTACCGATATTTTGCTGCCAGAATAAATGGAAATTTGAGGCAAATCTAAAGAGTTACTTTTTTTTCTCCTTTCCCATTCGCTCGTAGCGTAAGAGAATATTCGATCTACGAACGAACTGGTAGGTGAGCTCACGGGCTCAACCTAAGAGAATTTGCTAAACACTATTATGGCTCGAAATCGCCACCCACTGAGAAGATCCGACGAGAAACTCAGTGTATTGCGTTTATGAGTTAGTTCCTTCGTCCACCGACGCTTAAAGATCCTAAAAGCACCTAGACTGCGTCCAGGAGATCCACCAAGATATGTTTCAGGCAATAGTGGCTATGTGTCACCCCGTCGCTTGAGTCGAATACGTAATTAGCGGTGGCCACGAAAAGAGAGTTAATTGATACATAAGGTAGTATACTACACAATATAACCAGTATCAAAACTCATTAGGGTAGATAGATATTTTGTTTCATCAAAAATAAACGTACTTCTTAAGTTTATTGAACATCAAACAAAATCAACTTCTACATCAGAATTCTTAAAGAAAAGTCGTTAATGTACATCCAAGTTCATTTAATATTTTGATTCGGATTGAGATATAAATATTGACGTATCATATCACTGACTCGTCTGCTGGGACAAAACTTTCTCCATCTTTCTCGTGAACTTTTAACGAAGTTTCAACTTTATTTTTTACTTAGGGATTTTTCAAAAACAATTTGTTTTGGGCCAGGTAGCTTCCGAACTTGTTCGTTTATTATTGTTATCAGCCTGCAGGGAGGATACGTTCAGGAAAATTATATAAATACTAGCTTTTGCCCGCGACTCCATCCGGGTGGAATAGTTACTTTGGCATAACGCTAAATTTTACCCCCACTTCATTTACGTAGAAACTGAAAAATAATAATAATTAAAGAATGTTAAGGAGGTATTTACACCCCGATTGTGAAACATGCTTTATTAGTGCTTCACTTGTATTGATCTTACCGTGATGTTATATAGCCTATAGCCTTCCTCAATAAATGGGCTATCTAATACTGAAATAATTTTTCAAATCGGACCAGTAGGTTCTTAGATTAGCGCGTTCAAACAAACAAATTGTTCAGCTTTATAATATTAGTATAGATTTAAATGAAGATTTTCTGACCTACAACCAGAGAAAAACCACCAAAAGTGATTCGCTCCCATTTCTAATATTAATATTAGTAATAAGGTACCCGTAGCCACATATTAAATACATAATTAAGTATTAGGAACAAAGGAATGTCCGTAAAAGTTATTATGTTGTAAAACGTGCACGTCTCGTTATTACAATCTCCACCATCAGAAAGCAGTCGTGTAGTGAGAGAAATAATGTTTTTTTTTATTGCTTAGATGGGTGGACGAGCTCACAGCCCAACTGGCGTTAAGTGGTCACTGGAGCCCATAGACATCTACAACGTAAATGCGCCACCCAGCTTGAGATATAATTATAAGTTCTAAGGTCTCAAGTATAGTTACAACGGCTGCCCCACCCCAATTTTTATCCATCTAAGTAGATAAGAGGCGGTGATTATTGATTTTTCTCATGAAATTTATGTAATATTACATATCACAGACCGATATTTTGGTGAAAAGATTGCATAAAATTGAGAATTGACTTATTTATTCCTTTGTTAATATTAGTCAATTTCAAGAATATATTAGCTGAAAAAATATTTTTTATAGAAAAATGTACTTTATTTACCAATATTTTTAATCAAATGTGTTTGACCTTTTCTTAGCCACAAATGGCTTTATTCAAGCGTATACTTTAGCCTATATTTTTATATGATCTGTGTACGACTCATTTGTTTATTAAGATTTTATGACCTAGTAACTAGATCTTTAAGCAAAGTGTTTTCTTCTTATATACTGTTATAATATAATTTGAAAAATGATATGAGGCGAGAAAACTTATTTATCAATGTAGTATTTAACAATTAAAACATTACATGAAGCTAACTGGTAGTAAGGCAACTTATGAGTCAGCACGGGTAGGTACCACCGCCCTGCCTATTTCTACCGTGAAGCAGTAATGCGATTCGGCTTGAAGGGTGGGGCAACCGTTGTACTGTAAAAACTGAGACCTTAGAACTCATTTCTCAAGGTAGGTGGCGGCATTTACATTGTTGATGTCTATGGGCTCTGGTTACCACTTAACACTGGGTGGGCCACTCGTCTATTCAGCTAAGTAGTAAAAAAATATGTTTACATTTATTAAATGAACGGACGACATTGATAAAGGGATGAAAGGAGAACCACGGAAGTGATGATGCCAGCACTTCGAAAACAATTGGTATTTTTAATTAACTATTCAAAAATAACTGCATTGAAAAATAAGAAATAAATGTTAATTAGTTTCTTAAATTGATCTTTTTTCAAATACAAATAAATAAATCGCTATTAACATTTTATTCATCAATGCAAATTGCCAAAATATGGATTTTTCGTAATTATTTTTCAATAATAAATTAAAACAGATTAAATTTCCTTTGCCAACATCCAACGTTTTGATTCCCGAATTTCCAGATAAATACTTCTTCGTTATATTCTCATAAATACTTGAGCAAAAAAACACGTGATACTCCTGATACTGTACACAATACACATGTAATCGCTTGATTGTCGAAGGGGATAACATACGTCCACGAAACTTGGGTCCAATCAATCATCCGTAATTCAATATTTGTCATCGCTCGTGTAATTGAGAGCTGATTAATGATAGGACATAAATGTTTGGCCAAATGTTTGTCGAACGCGACCAATAGAGGTTGTGTCTCCTGTTTTATGTGACGTTACTCAAACGCCATTTTTGAGATAGTTACTTTTTTTTAAGGCAGGAATAATAACACCTATCGCATGTTTCATAATACCTTTAAAATAGATATATAAAGGAAAATAAACATAACTATATGACACCATTTTAATAAAGTTACCATGTATGTTTTACAGCTTTAAGGTGTGCTGTATTGGTACAGTATACCGAACATACTCGTAGGTTATACCGAACCGATTTTGTGGAATTTTTTCGTGGATATGTTGGCGGGTTCCTGACTAGTTTGAATACACAATTGGACCCAATAAATAGCACTGCGATTGGATTCCAAGATTTTTTATTTTCAAGCCAGACCAATGTTTGCGGCTCTACACATATATCTACATAGAGACATAATATAAATATACATTTTTTTATTGCTTACATTGGTGGACGTGCTCACGGCCCATTAGATGTTAAGTGGTTACCGAAACTCATAGACATCTTCAGCGAAATGCCTCCCTTCAAACCGAAACGCGTTACTGCTTGACGGCAGAAATAGGCAGGGTGGTGGTACCTACTCGTGCGGACTCGCAAGACGTTCTACCACCAGTAAATACGCAAATTATAATTTTGTGGGTTTGATTTTATTACAAGACGTTATTTTTTCATCGAAGTCAATCGTGAACAATTGCTAAGTACGTATTTCATTAGAAAAATTGGTACATGCTTGCGGGATTCGAATACCGGTGCATCACAAGATACAAATGTATCGAGCATCTTATTCTTTAGGCCATGTATTTAGCCATTGAATGTATATTACATATCTATAAAGGAATGGATTATTTACAAAATTATAAATGTTATTCAAATTGAACCATGGGATTTTATTATGAGTAAATACTAATAAACCGACCTTACGCTAAATGTCGCGTACTGCTAAGCGCAGTACAGAATCACCTTCTGATCGTTGTAGGGTAGAAACGACTATCGGGAAGGAGTTAGATACTAAAGGAAGAGGACTACTTCTTCTGGTTCACTAGAAGTCGTCACGGTAATGACGATGCTAAATAAAGAAAGCTTTCATCGTCATACATGAATGTAAATTGAAAACTTTGAATAATCAATTATATATTTAAAATTGAGCTTTAAGCTAACATCGGGAATGTGTGCCAGTTTAATGGAATTATGCCGTAAAGCTTTCAATTCGTAGAACGTATGCCGTGTACGAGTAAATTAAGGAAACATGGCATTAGCATTTTAGACGGGATAAGGCGCGGACAGAGCACAGCGCAGTGAAGTCAGTGGATCAACTTTATTTGTATATTAAGCAACGGTAATCTAGTAGGTAACAATTTTATCATTACGCTACGCTATGTACATAAGTCTTGAAAAACACTTCTATGGTGAGTGTTTTAAAATGAAATCAATCAAACTTGAAATTTGTAATTAAATTTTTATTTTTTATTGCTTAGATGGGTGGACGAGCTCACAGCCCACCTGGTGTTAAGTGGTTACTGGAGCCCATAGACATCTACAACGTAAATGCGCCACCCACCTTGAGATATAAGTTCTAAGGTCTCAGTATAGTTACAACGGCTACCCCACCCTTCGAACTGAAACGCAATACTGCTTCACGGCAGAAATAGGCAGGGTGGTGGTACCCACCCGCGCGGACTCACAAGAGGTCCTACCACCAGTAACCTTGCCTCCTTGCCTCTTCCAATGCTACTTTGTCAAGGGTGTTACGAATGAGAGAAATAAGGTCTTTTGTAATGCAATGCTCTCCGAGTGCAATATAATAATGCTTTCAGGTATGTTGTTGGGGCTCCCGCGGTACTGTAGCGCATCAGGTATGTTTGCGGATGCTCACGTGAATGACTTTTCATCAATCATCCGCAAACGAACGGCCTCACTGATGCGTGGGGTTCGTGCGAGTACTAATAATATCCTGATGGTTATAGGTAATAAACCCGAATGTGCTGTTTTGAGACACTGGGTTCATATACATACCCATATACCAGGTGCCTCAAAGCAGCGCAGATTTATGAATTAAATGTTTAAATGTTTTAATTGCTAATTTTAATTTTAATTTTACTAACATAGTTCTAAGTATTATTCTACTTACAACATATGGACTTAAGAGGGTCTGAATTAAATGAATTTTATTTATTTTATTTATTAATTGTAAGCCCACGCGGGTGTTTATAGTATTTTAATTATATCTGTCACCGTGGGATGCATTTTTTACATGTACCTACACTAAATACGTAAAATAATTGAGATGAGCAGATGAGTAAATCCGCGGATCGACGCAAAATATTGTCAGTTCTAAGAGCTATGTCACTTTGGACATAGGACAATTTAACGCCCATGGTGAACAACTATTTTTCGTTGCAATATTGCACATGTCATTCACATTAATAACTTGGTTTGTTCATCGTTACTTTCAAAATAATATAATAAAAAAAGAACACAACAAAAGTCATTAGTAATTTAAAAAATATATTCAATTATTAAACTATCAAATTATTTTAGGCACATTAATTTAATAAAACATAGGACACAGGGATACATTATCTAATATATCTTCGTTGTTTCAGGTCCCGGTTGCCGATAAATCACTCGCCGCTTAAAACACAAAGGACGAAGCAAGAATTAAAAAAAGAAATAAGGAAAAGTCCCGGGCTATTTTTCTTCCGAGCCGGACCATCGTTTAGCTGGCTCTCATGAATATGACATCAGCGGACCGCGTGCTTGATTTATGCGGCCACGGCTATCCATCAACCTGACCGGGGTAACCTTAAAAGTCCACTTTCCCTTGTCGACGGACAACCTTTCTGTTCCAGCCGTGTTTGCGAATTGAGTATGCATGAAGTTTCGATCGGCGATTTATTAAATCTATGAGGTCGTGAGGTTTACTCACAGGTCGCTTTGAAGTTGCGTTATTTTAGTTTGTATAACGATCAGGTGTTTTATCAGTTGATATAATCAGTGCACCTATAATCTGAAGTGAAGTCCGAACCGTGAAAGTGCTTAATTAACATCATGAAACGCCGTCCTTTGCCGCCGGTCAGAGAAGAGACTACCGCAAATACGTGGAAGACTTTATGCGAGAGTGACTGGGCCATTTACACTTTAGTCGCGTCAGTTGGTGCTTTGACATACGCAAATAGTTTGCATGGTGATTTTGTGCATGACGACATCCCGGCCATTGTTGGAAATGGTGACGTGAACGGTGGTAATAGTGTGTTAGGAGTGTTTGGGAATGACTTCTGGGGGACTCCGATGTCGGATGCAACAAGTCACAAATCGTACCGGCCGCTAACCACGCTGTCCTTTCGGTAAGATATTAAAAATTTTCATTTAACTTTAGTCCTATAAAGGACATAGATGAGTGGCAGCATATCGATGTTTTTCAAATATCTATATATGAGCTTACGAAATACATTCACAAAATAAATTCGTTGATGCCAAGTCCAAACTAGTCATGATTATCGCCGAGTAGTTCTGCGAACCATATTTAATAGGCATGTTATTTTTAAACAAATTTTTTGGAGTCCTTATATAACTTGCTCTTATATTTCGGGTTCAATACTGGGGATTCCTAGTATCAAGTTGTCGAGTGGGTGCTTTAATTTACTTAATTTTATCTTCTTATGAAAAGGCATGGAAAAGAAATTGGAAACAACTAGTGAATTCTATTGAATACAAAAATACATAAAAAATCTGGCAGCTAATATAGGTAAGTGGAGGTTTCGCATAAAAATAATCAAATCAATACGATTTCTATTCCATAATTCTTTGAATTATATAAGGACTAAAATAGTAATAAGTTTATTTTCTGGGAAAAAGGTATTTGAATAAAAACAAGACCATTTTGATGATCAAATACAAGTTTAGATTCGGAACTGTGTATGTAGTAGGTACATACTTTAGTTGGTTCCCAAATATTTAACTTTCAAATATTTACGACACTTCGTGTATGTTACGAAATTTTGGTTGAAAGGTTGTTGGACTGGACTTCAAATAATTATGCGGAATTCAATATGGCCCCTTATTTTTTATTATTGCTCAGATGGGTGGACCAGCTAACAGCCCGCCTGGTGTGTTAAGTATAGGAGCCTATAAACATATACAACTTAAATGCCACCGCCCACTTTGAGACATGAGTTCTAAGTCTCATAGAACAACGGCTGCCACAGCCTTTAAACCGAAACGCATTATTAATTTACGGTAGTTAAGGCTAGATGGTGATACCTTTTTTTTGGTGATACCTACCCGTGCATATTATGATTTTGCGAGTTTGACTTTTATAACTTAATGTCATTCCTTCATTGTGAAAATCGATCGTTATGTATGTATTTCATTAGAAAAATTTGGTACTTGCCTGTGAGATTCGAACGCCATTGCATTACTTGGTACGAATGTACTGGGCGTCATATCTTTTAGGCCACTTCCCTGTGATTCGTTGCTTTGAAACGTTAAAAACTTTTTATGCCAATAAGTAAACATTGCTTTCTATATTCACAAAATTGTAAACTATGTATTCAAAACCATAGAAGCATTTTTAAGCTTATTAAAAGTGAAGACAAAGAAAAGATTATCCACCAAGCGGCTATTGTCTCGGTTGACCAATCCTGAGGATGGTCTGATGCTGTTCAGCATTTACATACCTATATATAAAATGGTTTTGGAATTATCATTAGCGCGCTTGATGTAAAGATTTCTTTGTGGTACTCGTATAGTTACCGTTACAATATTTATGACAACAAAGATACGTCTTAGTCACGCCATAGTTTCGCCTGTTTTAAATCCACCCAGTCCAGCTTTCGAGCTACTACTAATCCTATCCTGTTCCTATCCTATCATGTTCTATTTATTCTTGTCTCGAGTGGAAGCAACAGGGTTGACGCCAACAGAAGCATGAAGCACTAAACAAATTATTCCGCAAGGACTGAGCGTAGCAGTTAACTTAACGGAAGGATAGGTTCATGTGGTGTGATGTGTCTACCGTATGAAATACCTACTGTTATAATACTTCATAATACTGCTTATAATAATCACCGCCCCCAGTGATTGTGAATCTCACTTAAAAGGGAAAAATTAAGATTTATTTAATTGGTCATTGGAGATTTATAGGTACTTTTATGAAACTTGTGGAGCTGTTTTTAACAATCGAAAACCAATTAAAATTAAGATAAAGAAATTGAATATTATCTATTAACATACAAATTGGCATAAAAATTATTTAGTATATAATTATATCGATTATATTGGGCAGCAGTGCTCTAAGTAATTCTTTTGCTACTATTAAATTTTATAAATTGTATTTGCTTCAGTGTTAATTCACTATCTACAGAAAAAACTATCTACAGAAAACACTATCTACAGGAAACACTATCTACAGAAAAGCTACAGATCACCTGATGTGTTGTGACAGCTATTTTTGGAGATTCGCAATGCTAGGGACAAAGCCAAGCTTATCAAATAGACAGGATACACAGTGGCCACACAGTTTCGTTGCTTTACCAGCTGGCCACGAAGTCGAAGATTCTTCCGCTTTTCTCGTTTCCCTTCTACGGTATATAAAAAGTTCAAACGATGCCTCTATAAATATCGCCTGTCATCTAAATAGTCAGCCATCCATCAACTTTCGCTAAGACATACGCAGTTTTGGTCGAGAGCTGTTGTATCAAAATTAAGACAGGAAAAATAGTTTTTATATGAAAAATGAAGTGATAAGTAAGGTTCAAGATTTTTTACCATATCCATTTTAAGCAGAACGAGCATACAACCTATTAGTACGCTATTAATTTTAAATAAACAAAATTTTACTACAATTTACAATTACCACTACTATTACGGTAAGGACCGAAAACATGTAATAGAAATGTGAAACCTTTTAAAAATATAAATTTACATAGTTTCTGGTCGCAGAAAAAATCGTCCAAGAAAAATATCTCGAATATAAAACTTCCACCGCACCTATTTCATTTTCAATAGATGTTTCACCGCTGAATCGATAGCCGTGATTTGTGAAGGGCCATATCTGACCCCTATGCAAATGGAGCTACGTCGGTGACGCGGCGGTTACAACAGAAATATCCGCGATAGAGTTACAGCTCTTTGTAATGCTATTGAACGTTTCAGCTATACGCGGGTCGGATATTTTCATTGTATTATATTCGAATAGATAAGGTGTACCTTTTTTCTGTCCCATTTTCACGTTTAGATACATTATTTTGTTTATTTTTGTAGCCTACGAAAAAAATCGGTTGTCTGTAAAGTCGGCTTACTGACGATAGTTAAACGTGACAAAGTCATAAGAAAATACTGATGGAAAGGTTTCATTTTTCAATTATCGAAAACATGTAAATGTATTATTGTATAGCAGCTGTCCACGCGGATGCATCGCTCACTCAAGTAGGAGAGAGACAGATGTCGAACGCTGCCGAACGCGGAGGCAGATTGCGCTTCTTTGTCGCTCGTTGCGCGCTCTCGCTTGCACTTCAAGCCTTAAATGGAACGCCTAAGAGCGAGGTAACGCCGCATGAGTCATGTTTATTCGTGCGTGCAGCCGGCTCCATCGAATTATAAGACGTTGTCATGTCAAAAACCCAGGAGTCAATTCAATTGTTGACTTTATTGCGTGCATATTTTAACAAGTCACTGGTGGTAGGACCACTTGTGAGTCCGCGCGGGTAGGTACCACCGCCCTGCCTATTTCTGCCGTGAAGCAGTAATGCGTTTCGGTTTGAAGGGTCGGGCAGCCGTTGTAACTATACTGAGACTTTAGAACTTGTATCTCAAGGTGGGTGGCGCGTCTACGTTGTAGATGTCTATGGGCTCCAGTAACCACTTAACACCAGGTGGGCTGTGAGCTCGTCCGCCCATCGAACCAATAAAAAAAAAGTCACATCTTGTTAGCAAGAATTGACAGAATTGAAGCTTAATAAAAATCATTGGTTAAAGCGTCGGTAGCTTTACAATAGCCCTAGATAATTATGTCATTATGTCGCGTACTGCTTGTCTGCATAGTCGTTCCAAAGCGTTATGCCTTGCAAATTGAATATCGGAATGCACGTAAGCCCATGTAATGTAAACTTTAATCATTGTTCGAGATTGCCGCCAGCATTTACAGTATAGGGTTTCGTAGTATTCGATAGCATCAGGAAAACAGAAAGTTAATTGGTACGACTATTTCACGTTTAAAACGAGATTATAGAGATTCAAGTTACAAGGGTGGCTGTGCGAAGATCGTTATAGGAGTTACGTGAATCGCAGCGGACTGATGACAAAGTGACGGATTTGTGTTACAAATTTGGTTTTGTAACACTACCTAAAAAGAATTTGAGATTTTTGCGTGTTATCAATTGTTCACGATTGACTTCCACGGTGAAGGAATAACATCGTGTAATAAAAATCAAACTCGCAAAATTATAATTTGCGTAATTACTGGTGGTAGGACCTCTTGTGAGTCCGCACGGGTAGGTACCACCGCCCCGCCTATTTCTGCCGTGAAGCAGTATTGCGTTTCGGCTCGAAGGGTGGGGCAGCCGTTTTAACTATACTGAGACCTTAGAACTTATATCTCAAGGTGTGTGGTGCATTTACCCTGTAGATGTCTATGGGTTCCAGTAACCACTTAACATCAGGTGGGCTGTGATCTTGACCATACATCAAGGCAAAAAAAAAAAAAAAATTTTTTGTCATATTTTAAATTCTTGATTGTACTTATTCTAATATTCGATTCTTGACTTAGAGCAGTGCCTTTAAACAGGTAGACAAAGTTAACGGAAACCACTTACTTAGAATCTAAAATAAGCAATGGAGAAGTATTAATATACATTACAGAACAACTATTCAGAATATAACATTCAAAATGAATGTTTAGCTTCATCAATCAATCCTTGTTTGACTTGTACCTTAGTCGCGGTCAACCCTCCTTTAATCCTTCATACTATAACGGTACTACTGGAGAACGGTTATAAAGGAAGAGTTATAAACCATTATAAAGTTAAATTCAAAATTTAAACCATCACGATTGCTTTAACATATTTTCTAAATCGAATATAATAGACAGGGGATATATAATTTGGACTATTCAATTTGACAATGATATTGTAGGATAGCATAGATATTAACGACAGGCAGCGGCTTAACTCTAACCCTGGCATTGCTGAAGTCCATGGGCGATGGTAACGACTCACTATCAGGTGGGCTGTATGCTCATCTGTCTACAAGGGTAATAAAAAAAGCATCATTTATTGATATATTAGAAGAAGCTTGAGAAGTACTCGCGCTAGCAATATCTTGAGGCAACCTCGCGTAATGAGAATGTTTTGATACGAAATGTAAGGGCGTATCTTGAACTCTCCACAACTCACAAGTCGGTCTGCAGAACAAAAACGTCCCTTCGATGGAAGATCTTCCCTCTACATTAGATATGATAACAAAAACGTTTCCAATAAACTCTGACTATCGGTTCATGTCACAGCTATGATTTGCTGGATCAGATATTATATTATTCTTGTAGATTTTCAAACAAAAACAAAGTTAAATCGTGTCTACTCCGGCATATATCAGCTATATGTAATATAATTAGAATAAATATGTTATGGTCTTAAATCAACTTTTTTATTATTTTTTATTGTTGTCTACTCTATTCGTATGGTTGACTGAGCTTACGGTCTGCAATGTGAAAAACACAAAAAAAAACCGTAAAAAATCCGTAATCATGGCATACTCGTATTAATTAGTATTGCATACATAATACACATATATAATGACATGTGATGAAGTTATTTGCATAAATGAGTGAAAGAGCTTACGGCCCACCTGGTGTGAAGTGTATTCTGCACATCTATCACAATTTAAATGCCGATACTCAACTTGAGAAATGAAGTTTAAGGCTCATATTATTATATAGTACAGGGGTTGTTTCAACCCTCCAAACCACAATTTATGACTACTTCGCAGCTATAAAACAAAGGACGGTGGTACCTACCTGTGACGGTTTACAAAACCTTGCCAATAAATACGGAAATATAATTTTTGTGATTTTTATTACACATTATTATTCCTTCATCGTTGAAGTCACCGGTCACCGTCCTCGTCGAATCCATCGCTTGCGTCGAAGGGCTCGACGAGTGAATTAACCCATAGACACAGCTCACTGAGTTTCTCGCCGGATCTTCTCAGTTGGTCGCGTTTCCGATCCGGTGGTAGATTCTGCGAAGCACTGTTCTTGCTAGGGGCAGTGTTAGCAACACACCCGGTTTGAGCCCCGTGAGCTCACTTACACGTAAAGGAGAAGCTGATAAAGCCTCTCAAAGTTGTAAGCATATGTAGGATAAAAAAAGTTGAAGTCATTCGTGTGGTAAATCCGTATTTTAACGCCGGCACAGTTGCATCGCTCGATAGTACTACACATGGTAACACATTATGTAGGTCTCAGTTGTTAGCGACCATTTCTACTATCCACTAAACTTCAACAAACAACCTACAGATTTCCTGTACGTTATTTAGATATAATAATATGTATCTTAGACACCATTAGCATTATCTTACCACTATCTTAGATAAATCGTTTTCAGAGTCTCCGATAGAGCTCTTAATCTCCCAATAACAAACTTTGATACACAAAATCCACATTCGAAATATGAACGACTTATCTGACATTCAACAATTTTGTATGTACCATTACAAGTAAGATTGCCATTCAAATTTGTGTCTTACGGGTTCGTAATAAATGTACTAAAGGACAATGCGGGCTTCTGGAATGGATGAAAAGGGGGAAATGGAATGTGTGATATGTAGATGTGTTGTATCATTGTTATTATTGTAAGGTCTCCTCACTATTCTCATATATTATTATGTATAATAGATTTGCATTCGAACGTCACAATGCTATCTCTATTTTTATGCTGATTTAAGATGTTTTTGTGAATCGAGTATTTTGGAACATTATTAGAAAGATTCTTCACCTGATTAGGGTCGGTGTTGATGGATATAATTATACACACACAGAAAACTATCCTTAAGCAGTCGAAAATTAGTTTTGCGTTAAATACTGTGAGCTCCCAAGAAAGAAAGAATAAAATTAAAAAAAAATATATTTTTTTAATGTTATCCAGCTCAGAATCGATCTTGATACTAATTAAAAAAAAGGAGCAGAAATTTAATAATATTTTTTATCTCATTAGACCCAAATCAAGCGGTAACAATTAAAATACTGCCTCAACTTGCAAATGCCTACGACCTAATGAAGGGATTCGAAGCATAATAAAGCTTGTTAAAAGTTTCATACTAGCTTTGAATTAATACGATATGACATTACTTGCCGCCTATCTATGTTTAATTTTTCAAAACAGCAATTTTCAATATTTTATCTCATAATTACCTCTATTTTAAGAGTTACAGCGTATTCAATTCTTTAGATATATCGGTGGTGTGTTGGCATTGTTACTTTTTTATATGCCAGAATACGCATGCATACAAGTAAGGGTAAAAATTTATTATCCTTATTAATTTTTGAATTAGGACGTGGTGCCAGAAAATGAAAATTATATGCCATTAATTTCACATTTTCATAAGATTCACATCACACAGCGTGCGGTCAGGCAGGAGCTTCGGCTTCTTGATGTCCATAAGTCGAGTGGGCCAGATTGCATCCCCGCAGTAGTTCTAAAAACATGCGCCCCTGAATTGACACCCGCGCTAATTCAAATTCAAAATTCAAATTCAAACTTCATGGAAGACTGCTCATGTCCACCCTATCCCCAAGAAGGGTGACCGGTCGGACCCCTCGAATTACAGACCTATCGCGATAACTTCCTTGCTTTCCAAGGTGATGGAGCGAATCATAAACATCCAACTTCTTAAGTATCTTGAGGATCGCCAGCTGATCAGTGACCGGCAGTACGGTTTCCGTCATGGTCGCTCAGCTGGCGATCTTCTTGTATACCTCACACATAAATGGGCTGAAGCCTTGGAAAGCAAGGGCGAGGCTCTCGCTGTGAGCCTTGACATTGCGAAGGCCTTCGACAGGGTCTGGCATAGGGCACTTCTATCGAAGCTTCCAGCATACGGGATCCCTGAGGGACTCTGCAAGTGGATCGCTAGCTTTTTGGATGGACGGAGCATCGCAGTTGTAGTCGACGGCTGCTGCTCCGATACCATGACCATCAACGCTGGTGTTCCACAAGGTTCGGTGCTCTCCCCCACGCTTTTCATACTGCATATCAATGACATACTATCTATTGATGGCATGCATTGCTATGCGGATGATAGCACGGGGGATGCGCGATATATCGGCCATCAGAGTCTCTCTCGAAGCGTTGTACACGAGAGGCGATTAAAACTTGTGTCTGAAGTGGAGAACTCTCTGGGGCGGGTCTCCAAGTGGGGTGAACTGAATTCAGTTCAGTTCAACCTATTGAAGACACAGGTTTGCGCGTTCACTGCGAAGAAGGACCCTTTTGTCATGGCGCCGGAATTTCAAGGAGTATCCCTGCAGCTTTCCGCGAGTATCGGGATTCTGGGGGTCGATATTTCGAGCGATGTCCAGTTTCGGAGTCATTTGGAAGGTAAAGCCAAATTGGCCTCTAAAATGTTGGGAGTTCTCAACAGAGCGAAGCGGTATTTCACGCCTGGACAGAGACTTGCGCTTTATAAAGCGCAGGTCCGACCTCGCGTGGAGTACTGCTCTCACCTCTGGGCCGGGGCTCCCAAATACCAGCTACTTCCATTTGACTCCATACAGAAACGGGCTGTTCGGATGGTCGATAGTCCTGCTCTCGCGGATCGCTTGGAACCTCTGGGTCTACGGAGGGACTTCGGTTCTCTCTGTGTTTTATACCGCATGGTCCATGGGGAATGCTCTGAGGAATTATTCAAGATGATTCCCTCATCTCCTTTTTATCATCGCACCTCCCGCCATCGGAGCAGAGTTCATCCATATTATCTGGAACCGCTGCGTTCATCGACAGTGCGTTTCCAAAGATCTTTTTTGCCACGTACCATCCGGCTTTGGAATGAACTCCCCTCCACGGTGTTTTCCGAGCGCTATGACATGTCCTTCTTCAAACGAGGCTTGCGGAGAGTTCTTTATGGTAGGCAGCGGCTTGGCTCTGCCCCTGGCATTGCTGACGTCCATGAGCGACGGTGACCACTTACCACCAGGTGGGCCGTATGCTCGTCTGCCTACAAAGGCAATAAAAAAAAAAAAAAAAAGATCTCGAATCCATTCAGCTTCACAAAAATCAGTCACGACGCGAAGTAATATTAGGACAATTGAATCTTTTCCATCACGAAAAATCACATCAAATCGTCTATTCACAAAGTGTTTATCCATCTTAAATCTTCAGGCGAAAATCCGCCCATTACACGGAAACCTGGCTCCTTGTCACCAGAAGTGGGTCACGGTGAATCTCGCAAGACAAAAGCACCCCCGGAAACACAAGCCAATGTGATAAACGACACCGGGATGAGTGGCTGAAAAATGCTACGGTGTAAATTAAAAGGGGACCGAATGATGGATGACCCCACCGTGGGAGGGAAGAATACAATTTTAGAAATTGAACGGATATAAATGCGCAGGGTTATGAAGTTCTTGTGATCTGTGGATGGCTTATAGAGATAACGTCTGGATAAATCGACTGTTGTAATTGATGGGGGAAGATTGGTTTGAGCCATTGAGTTGTTTTTTCATTGGCCTATTGTAGTCTGTATGATGTGGATGCTCGGTGGTGTTTCGTCAGAAATAAGCCTAATGGCCGATTCATCGATGAGAAGATCTTCGTAGGCATACGAAAACTTAAATCGCATTCGTGCCTAGATCTTAATATTTAATTTCAATGTAAACATTGTTGTTAGTAAATTAAATGACAATACAATTCCATTCCAAAAAATGTTTGCTTTTATTTTAAAATATAAAATTCACAAAGAACGCTGATAAACTAAGATAAATTCATATTATATTTAATCCAACTAAGTACTGATTGACGATGTTAGTAAATTTATTCCCCAAGATTTCCCTCAGATAACCCTAATTTATATTTCCAACCGACGCTTCCAAGTTCATTAGGGGTCCATCAACACTAATCATTCTAGTAGCCACTAGTCTTCGCTTTACTACAAATAAATCCTTACATAACGTTGCCGTCTCAGCATCAGCAGTTTACAGCTACTATTAAAGGGCGCTCTCTTGATCAATGTCAGCCATCAAACTTGCTAATGTCTCAGGAAACATCACAATAACTCAGGGGACAAACACTTGGGGATCTGTTATGTACTTAACTCGAATAGTTTACGACTGTTTATATTTGAGATTTCTGATCTGAAGATTTTCGGCGTGCAATATTTGTTTATGGTATAGAGGGTAGTTGAAGATTTATCATCTCAAAGAAGGAAAAAGCCTTGCAAATATACATATATATGTTTTTATTTTCAAAAAGTTCTCTTTCCGACTGAGTCAGTATTCGATTACTGCGATTCTTCCGGGTTTCTAATCTTCTAAGTCGATTTCACAATAATGGAATAAAAATAATAGCTGCTAAATTTATAAATTTGCCACCCCGATTGGTACCACGGTCCTTTTTTTTGTATTGCCCTTGTAGGCAGACGAGCATACGGCCCACTTGATGGTGAGTGGTTACCGTCGCCCATGGACTTCAGCAATGCCAGGGGCAGAGCCAAGCCGCTACCTACCGCTTAATACTCTCCACAAGCCTCTTTTAAAGAAGGGTACATCACAGCGTTTGGGAAGCACCGTGGAGGGGAGCTCATTCCATAGCCGGATGGTACGTGGCAAAAAAGAACTCTGGAAACGCACTGTCGATGAACGCAGCGGTTCCAGATAACATGGATGAACTCTGCTCCGATGGCGGGAGGTGCGATGTCTGACCTGTTTCTACTCGAATTCCTCACGGGATCTAATGTAAAGCCTAGTGTAGCGTAGTTTTTTTTCAATTCAACTAAGAATTCAACAAAATATCTTAGAGCGGGCCGTAACCATACAACTTCCTGTGGCTAAAATCAAGTAAGTAAATGTGCTTGTCGAATCATTAATTTTTGTAAAAAGGATCTTATACCTTACGAAATTCAGTTTGGATTCTACAATATGTTAGAAAACTCTCATATAATCTTAGTAACTTTTACCTCTTTTTTTTAATTTTACGATCATATCATTATTTTTTTCATATTATGATCGCCGTGCTTATCAATTTCATAGTTTTTGTTATCTAATTACCATAAAGGCAAATTATATTTTATTATTGACATAAAATAAATTAAATATAAACAAAATCCTAAACAAAATACTACACCTAAAATATACCACAAAATAAACGCTGTCAAACCTTTTTACACATTAAAATAGCCTCGTGTTTTTTACATGATTTTTTCAGAGGTTAAAAGGTAAGTTCCCTTGAGATGTTTACAAACAAAGCTTCGTAGGAAAGTGAAAAATCGTTCATTGCAAAGGAAGTCTCCAATCGTATTTTACGTGATATAATTGTAAAGAAAACCGTATTCCTCGCTTTTCTCCGCGCCATTGTTTGTTTCTTACGTTAGGCGTATCTAAATAAATTACGTCGTTTTATTTATTTTTCATCAGACGCGAAACGGAAGTTAATAATATGGTTTCCTTTATATGAGTTTTGTGAAATCGTTATAAGGAAAATTTGTTTCGTAGGAAAATGAAATTCTGTTGACGTGCAATGCTTTTACTTAATTTAATATTGTTACGTGCTGGGGTTCGGGATGAATAAAAAAATATACCGAAGTACAAATTAACACTGTATTTGCACTTAGACCGCTTAAAACACTTCACAAACACTTTAAAATTCTCAATTCACTCCTTTCGCTTCGCTTCAGTTGATCCGTTCGCTTCGAGTAGTTCCAATTCCTAACTTACTGCGTGCCATCTCTGCAACGCTTTAGCCGATACTACATCCCTAGAATTGTCGAGAACATTCCTCACAAGTCGAGTATTTTGATGTGGGTTTCATCTATCTGACATTAGATGGCGTTGTACTTCTCGAGCGCTCTAGATGTTACTATAGCCTTCGATATTCGTTCGACTATTCAGCGATAGATGACGTTACTCTTACCGGCGTAACAATATCAACGGTTTAGTGTGATAATAGGCTTGTAAATTACTTCCCCCGGTGATGGACGTGAGTATTGCGCATTAGTAAATTTATGCTTATCAGTTAGTTTATTATTGAAGTAATGTAATCGAGTCAAGTGTCGAGAGATAGCGATGGCCAGTCGAGTGCAATTGTAATCATGCACGTCGCTGGGAGGAGTAGTACAGTAAAAGCTCTTTATTTGCGGTATTTGTTCTGTAAATGTGCCGCGAATACAGAATGAATATGGAAAAGCGAATATGGACTAGCTCACAGCCCACCTGGTGGTAAGTGGTTACTGGAGCCTATAGACATCCACAACGTAAATGCGCCACCCACCTTGAGATATAAGTTCTAAGGTCTCAAGTATAGTTACAACGACTGCCCCACCCTTCAAACCGAAACGCATTACTGCTTCACGGTAGAAATAGGCAGGGTGGTGGTACCCATCCCGCGCGGACTCACAAGAGGTACTACCATCAGTTTATAAAGAACATTGGGTTGGAAACCTACATATTGGAATCATTTTTATTAATGCGCGTGTATCGATTAGATTTGCGAATAAAGACATTTTTAGCGGCGAATATAGGCATTAGGTCGCAATTTTTTAATCCGTGTATAGTGGAAACGCGAATAAAGGAAGCGCGAAGAAGCAATTTTACTGTGATAAGTTATATAAATGTTGAGTTTATGTTTGAACCATTAGAGGGTGGTTTGTGAAACGTAAATATCAAGCCATCCATAATTAACTGTTAGTGTTGTTGCAAAACATTGCTTGTACGACCCTTAGTTCTGGTACAAACACGGTCGCCCGTAAGCGAAATAGAAAGCAATGCTTAATATTATATTATTATGTATTATCCATGAACGGTAAAGTGCTAACTGCTGAGCAGCTCGGATCTCTTGAATATTGTAGTAGGAAAATAGACTGCTGACGATAAAGAAGTTTGTCTTCTTCATCAAGCAAGAACGGCCATCCTGATGATGACAGTGATGATGTCAGCATTGATAACGTCATGAATTCTGGATTCATCCAAAGCCTCGTCGCTTCGTCGCAAAACTCGGCACTTACACTTTTTTTAATACTTAGTTGGTTGGACGAGCTCACAGCCCACCTGGTGTTAAGTGGTTACTGGAGCCCATACACATCTACAACGTAAATGCGCCACCCATCTTGAAGTATAAGTTTTAAGGTCTCAGTATAGTTACAACAGCTACCCCACCCTTCAAACCGAAACGCATTACTGCTTCACGGCAGAAATAGGAGGGGTGGTGTTAGCTACCCGTGCGGACTCACAAGAAGTTCTACCACCAGTAATTACGCAAATTATAATTTTGCGGGTTTGATTTTTATTACACGATGTTATTCCTTCACCGTGGAAGTCGATCGTGAACATTTGTTGAGTACGTATTCCATTAGAAAAATTGGTACCCGCCTGAGATTCGAACACCGGTGCATCGCTCAACACGAATGCATCGGACGTCTTATCCGTGAGGCCACGACGACTTCATTTGAATTACTTCGAACAATAAATCTCGATAATATGTTAGGAATATTTATATTACGAGTAAATACTCGTAATATAATTAGAATCTGTATTTATATTTATTTAATCAATTAAAATCAAACAAAACACAGCGACACGTGAAATGGTAGGAGCATTCCCGCATATGGCATGTGCCGAATATCGCGCAAGTTTTAATAAGAGGGTGGCACGCGAACCCGTTCCTTATACAGTTTCCATTCTAATGGAACGATGCTTTGTTCCGTTTGTGTGACACTTGTGATTTAACATAACTATAGAAGTAGAAAGGAACGAATAAAAAGCTGAATATTCCTATCGTTAGTGTGTGTGTTCTATAGGAGGGATACTTACACCGTCAAAGATTTGTCGTCATTTTCTTCTTTGACTAATCGGGACAAGTGCGAATTAAATATCCGTATGTAGTCAGTTTTCGTCTAAAATCTATGGCCAGGTGATGATGGGGTTTCTATTGTTGAATAGGGTTAGGAATTAATTGGAGAGTTTGATTAGAAAATACTATGAGTATACACTACACTATTATAAGCGGTGGTGAAGTAGCTTGAGAAAGCTGGAAAATAAAATACAAATTTAAAGGCAAGGAATTGTAAAAATAGAAGTGGCCTGCTAGAATCATGGCGCATCTGGTGTTTTTCCGTCTAGAAATTCTATGTTTGAAAGATGTGATCAGAGTATTAATTCTCTTTAGAATTATTTTATTGAATTATATTTAGAATTATATTTATTTTTATTGCCTTTAGGCAATAAAAATAAAAAAAAAAAAACAAAAAGACTTGCTTTCACGACTGTCCTAGCTTTCTGTGCTACCAAACGGTGTGGCTTCCAACATCCACAGGAAATATTCCTAATGTTACTTGCATTTTAATTTATATGAAAATCCATCCTATAGCCTTTTCTGAGAAAATTCTTTCATTAAGAGAAAATTATGTAAGTAGCAAATTTTATGTAAAATTTTCCATCAATTTTATTATTCTATTCAGTCTCAGAGGCGTCATAAAATCCACATTGCTATTAAAGTAAACGAGTAAGAACGTGGTGCACTTCTGTCACAAGGATTTTTTGTTCAGAATTGTTCACGTATCATGGTTTTAATTAACTTTTTCTTTAATTTATAGGTATACTAGCGACCCGCCCTCGCTTCGCTTCGGAAACTGTAATTTATTATTGATTTCTCCACCATTTAATGGATGTTATTATACATATAAACATTCATCTTTAATCACTCTATCTATTAAAAAAACCGCATCAAAATCCGTTACCTATTTTTAAAGATTTAGGCATACATAGGGATATAGGGACAGATAAATCGATTTTGTTTTATACTATGTAGTGATGAGGTAAGGTTTGTAAATTAATGCATTTTATTATTATAGTAGATATGTCACGTCCCGTAGATCAATGGACAGTATAATTATAATTATGTTGTCCAAACGGAGAGTCTATTAACAGCTACTGTAGCTTATGGACATCAGCTATGATAGCACTGCGCTAGCTAATATTGATTTTACGAACGCTTCCAATAGCTATTTAATAAAATAAATAAAAACAACAACAAAAAAACGGTTCTAATGTCAAAAATTGATCAATTAATACGGTTTACTAATAACAACATACAAGTAAACAATGCGAGTGAGGTGATTACTTGTAGACTATAGTTCATGATGTCATCTCGCTACACATTTTGACGGTTGAATGCTTGATAAATGGAGCGAGTGACGGGTGTGACGTAACCATATCGTACTCACGATGTAATGTTTACATTTTGAGGTTAAAGCGACGTCTAATCGCAATAACAAATGGATTTTGCACTCTCACTGGCCTAACTTAAAGTAGAAAGTTGCGAATTTTTGATGACTGAGAAAGGTTTATACATTTTTTTCAAGAATGCAGTTAATGTATTTTTTCATCATCAAGATTAGGAAGGTTTTTTTAATTCTTCACATTTCCATATTATCATTGCATCTTGCATTAATTTAGTCGCGTAGCAATGTAGCGATCAGCGTTCTGTTTTTTTGGTGTTTTGTGATTTAACAGCATTTAAATATCAGTTTTAACTACATTACGACTTCTATTTTACTCATTTGTATACCTTTGTTCGGTGGTTACATTATAATTAAAATTTATATCTAAATGTATTTGAAGTAGGAGCTTATATTGTATTAATATGACTTCGACTGCCTGACATTCGGCTTAAAAAAAATACATTTTATTATAGTTTAATTTGACTTCCAGTTCTATGATTACCCATCTGTCTTACTTAATTCCTCATAGAAAATAGTTAAACTTGATTCAGCAAAACTATGAATATATATCTTAGAGATAATTTACGCGGAAATGCGACGTCACTTATTTTATTCGAATGGCAACACCGCACAATATGGCCGACGCCTTACAGGTTGTCAGTTGTTAATGTCAAGGTATTTGTCAGAAGTGCGCGTCTCTTGCTTAAACAATACACTTAAACTATTATAGTTATTCTCTCACTACCTGCGTCGGACGCGCGCACTGATTAAAATAAAACAACATATCGACCGACAATAACGGCCATATAGATGACAATGCATTGGAATCAGCGACACTTTTCCGACATATGAGTCGTCTATTATCAAAGGTGGCAATCTGTGCATTTGGACGAAAAATTTTTATTGATATGTCAATACAGATTTATTTGAATATAATCGTCTCCTTCAAAGAATACGGTTCAAAACCTGCATTAAATAAAGGTTAATAGTTAACCTCTTATTTATCTAAGATGTCGTTCCGAAGAGTTTTGTGACTGCCAATGGAATACAAAGTCAATAATTCGTTTTTCTGATTTACCAATCATTGTCCAAAAGTCAGATTGCCGCCTTTGATAATAGTCGACTCATATATATCATGACAAAATATAATGTTATCTAGAATCTATTAACTATTATATAATATTGCTATTCTAAAAGACAACGGAGAATCCCTATGATTAATGTGTCTGGGGCTTCATGCTTGTATCTGCAACAAATGGGCACATAATCAAAGAGGTTATTATCTCATCTAATTACAATTTAAATTTATTCGTTCGGTTCCTTTAACAGTTCGATTTCTAACAAAACAAAAGCCTGCATTACGACCCGCAGATCCCAAACAAGCAAAAGTTTTAGGTTATATTTTCATTGTGACCGATAACAAATCTCGAAGGTCCATTGGGAGGGTAAAATAAATAAACTCCGCTAAAGGAGGGTCCGAGTAACCCCGTTATAAGTTCGCAAGTTTAGGTGTTGCGATCGAACGCCGAATGGGCATTTCGATTCGCGTTATAACTTTTTTTGGGATCCAATTTTTTTCCTAATTTAACAAATGCAAAGTAAGCTGTAACAGTAAGCTCATTGCATACTTCTTTTAAATTATATATTTAAACCGCGTATGCTGTTAAGGTAGTTAGAGTAGTTAGTAGTTAGAGTTAGTAGTTAGAGTATTTTGGAACGAAGTTCTTTAACCGAGAAAAAACGTCCGTAACGTAAGACTTTTATTAGTAATGCACACAGTGTACGACTTAGCTTTGTAATAACGTACAAAAACTAACATATTTTTTTATCATTCATTGACCACGATCTCGTTTGCGTTCGATCGTTCGTTTGCGCAATACATTAACTTTTATGCAAATAGCCGTGAATGAAGTGTACCACAATAAGTTTGCACGTTACCGAATGACCGTGGGTTGTTGCGAAGCCTCCGGTTTTATTGTCTTTATACCTCGAATAGAACTTAAAATTAATATTTTTATAATAAGGAACTTCGTTCCTATCCGGTGTCTCACGACACCACACATCTTTTTTAGACTCTTTCCGAATTTAATTTTTAAAGAAACCTTCTTCAGTTTCTGATCGTCAAAATGACAGCGAGCGACGTCCGCCATGACACCAATTCCCTTTAAAACCCAGCCACCAAGAGCAACGTATCAATTTTCTATTTCTCTTATATTAATTCTTTAATTTGTCATATAAGGGTACAATAAATATCTCAAAACAATAAATACAGTCCACAATCAATTCCCATAACGCAAGAAACCTTCTTTAGTGCTTCTTTAGAGTAATTCCTCTTAAAACTGCATCGAGGCAAGATCGAAAGTTGTGTTGATTGCCACACTACTGGTTATTAGATTTGTATATTGTGGTTATTTTAGTGTTTATAAAGTTTAGGATAATTGATTTAGGCGTGGGAGTCGTTTCGCTTCGAAAGCGGTGAATTATGATTATCAAAGTGTTCCGGACGAATAAGTTATGGAGACGGTGGCATGGTAGACTATGGAAATATTATCTTGAATGTATCTATTCACTTATTTGTCGGTAAGAAAGTAGATTTATGAAAATCACTGTTTTTAATTTTGTTTGTTTGAATGAGTAAAATGAGAATATATAAAGTGAGTCCTCTTGCAGATTATAGTCCAATAAAGGATTCACTAAGATACGTATATTTTAAATTTATTTCAGGTGCATGTACATTTTGGTGTCCCTATATTTTTTGAAGGGCCTTGAAATTTCGTAAAAAATATTTAGAAGGGCAGCAATTTTTTGACATTCAACAAAAACGTTAACAACATTTATCTGAAACAGGAAATTGAACTCCGAACGTATCATTCGGCACACATCCGCGCGTCAAACGCCTGACAAGAGCAGCGTAAAAAAAATGATTTTTCTCAAGGGAGACTCTATTTTGATAGAATGCTCTTGATCGTATTTATTGCGCGAATTTTTCGAGGGCTGTCAATTATTTCGATATTATTCTTTGATATTCTGGTTTATTTCATTTTTATCGTGATCATGTCCATGCCAGCTCACAACGGCTCCTACTACGAATTCTCAAGATAGGAATTAAGTGTACTAGTAACTAGTAACACTCCTACTACTGTTTACATAATATAATAATAAAACTACTTTCACTAATCTGACTTTTTTATATGTTATATGACACTATTATCATTTACTTTATTTATTTATTTAGTTGCACCAACAAAGTGGTCTACAATACAAATCATTGACACATTGACAATAAGTACACGGCAGATGTTACCTCTATTAAAGGCTTTTTTTTTATTGCTTAGATGGGTGGACGAGCTCTTTTTTTTTTTTTTTTTATTGCTTAGATGAGTGAACGAGCTCACAGCCCATCTGGTGTTAAGTGGTTACTGGAGCCCATGGACATCTACAACGTAAATGCGCCATCCACCTTAAGATATAAGTTCTAAGATCTCAGTATAGTTACAACGGCTGCCCCACCCTTCAAACCGAAACGCATTATTGTTTCACGGAAGAAATAGGCAGGGCGGTGGTACCTACCCGCGCGGACTCACAAGAGGTCCTAACACCAGTAAGTGCTATTTGCAGACAGTATATTGCAGACAGTGCAATAGTTGACAACATCTTGAAATTAGAGAAATAAAAATACAAAAAGTAATGAAATCCAGATTAATACTTTGTCCTTAAGTAGCAACTTTTATAAATATTTTTATCAGAAATAAAATATATAAAAAATATAAAAGAATAAGCCGTAAAAGTAGTTTTAATAACGATTACGACTCACGAATACTAAAGAAAATGACTAGTTTATGCCCTATGATACTTCTTCAGTTACTCCCTTTCTATTTTCAATAATTTTCGACACACCGGAATCTACTGCTCTATTGTATGGATTGATTGATATTATATTATGACTGATTAGTTTTGCAGCGTTCAGAGTCCCATTTAGCGTTTTGAATAATTGAACGACGCTTTCAGGTTCTATTATGGGATGATAATATTCTAATATGCGTGCGTATAATAAATGGGCACAGGTGGAGCTTTTAAGTATTGCAATCTCGTGTCCTCTTAAACTGGTTATATACGAACAAAAGATTAATTTCGATTATTATCGGGGATCACTGTGTTGCCTATTTCTGCCATGATCCAAATAAAACTGAAGCTTTAATTCTTTTATAAAGGATCTGCATTCACTCAATGTTAAATGGATTTGTGAGCTTCTCTGTCGATCACATCACAACTTGTACCTATGTTTGTATGTATGTATGTATGTATGTGTGTATATGTATTAGTACATTGGTACACCGCGTGTAATTCGTTTCCAAATGATTCTTGTCCACCTGATGGTTGTCTGGAAGAGATCGCTCTTAGCGATAAGACCGGTAATTGTACTTTTTTGTATTTAATGTATCGCACTGTTTATTTGTTTTTGGTATATAATAAAGAATACGTTCTCCCTCTCTCTCTCTCTCACAACGCCTTGTAACATGAACGTCTGCATTCCCAAAAACAAGACTACATAACTTATTGGTCTCTGTAATCCCAAGAGCAACGGGTAAACATTTAATATCGTATTCATTTCTCATGATATTAAATACGTAATAATTAATTAAATCGATATGTTCGATGTAAAATTGAAGAGGTATTATTTTTATTCTAAATACGGAGAGCACACGATCCGAGTTTTAATTAAACGAATTAATCAAACCCCCTGTCCCTGCCCCCCGCGGCTTGTTCCTACCCGACCGAGGTGGGTAGCGAGTAGCTGCGGACATAAAACGCTTTAACTCAGTCGGTACAGATATAAGGTAGGTCCTTAGTAGAAGTGAGATAATAAAATGTTTCGCCTTTATGACCTATTCGGCTCCTTTATCAACAATATCTGAAGCTTGGGTCACAACAGACGCCGGAGTCATCAGTATGTCCTGAACTTTTATTACTGGGCGTAGGACCTCTTGTGAGTCCGCACGGGTAACTAACACCACCCCTCCTATTTCTGCCGTGAAGCAGTAATGCGTTTCGGTTTGAAGGGTGGGGTAGCTGTTGTAACTATACTGATACCTTAGAACTTATACTTCGAGGTGGGTGGCGCATTTACGTTGTAGATGTCTATGGGCTCTAGTAACCACTTAACACCAGGTGGGTTGTGAGCTCGTCCACCTATCTATGCAATAAATAAATAAAACTCTACAGTTAGTTTAAGGTCCAGTATGAACCTTAAGCTAACATACAATGTAACCCTTTTTTTTCTCATTTAGAGCGAGAATAATAATATTTACACTTGGAAATGACCAAACTATGGTTATTATTACTGTCTGTCATATTCGACTGTCGACTTTGACTAGGAGAGCACGTACCAAATAGGTTAAGGGACAGAAGTGAATCTACTTTAGAGAGTAAGATTGATTATGTTGCCAATGGGTATCGGACTTCTATTAATTATTGAATCCGAGATGTATTCTGAGCTTCGTGTATTTATCTCTCGCTTTTATAAAAATCGTTACGAAACACAAAAATTGCGCCCGAGACTTTCGAGTAAAAAACAAAAACGCTGACAGTAACACTTCAGCCGTACGCACAGTTCTCCTCATGCAGCCGCACCGTCGTGTCAATCAGGTGACTGAGCGTTTTTGTCGGGGCTCATGTGAAATGCTTTTAATTACACGTGTAGCCCTGTATCTCATTAACAACGCGATATAATGGTCACGAGTGCTCGTTATGTACCACCACGGGTTAAGGCCTGAAAACCGCTTCATCATCATCAACGAGTATTCATTTTTATTATTTGTTACAATTTCGCTTGTGAATAAATATATATTAACGTTTTGAAAAATAAAAACTTAGCGATACAAAGTCCCTGTTTGGTGGATAAATTCTATGCCCGCACGTCACTGGGAACATGATGATTTTTTGTATCTCATCATTTTTTTTCCCCTACCTATGCTGATAGCCTTGAGAGGCTATTTCAGCTTTTCCTTGACGTGTAGGTGAGTTTACGGGGCGCTAACTAGGAGTGTTGCTAACACTGGCCCTAGCAAGAGCAGTGCTTCGCAGAATCTACCACCGGATTGGAAACGCGACCCAATGAGAAAATCCGGCGAGAAACTCAGTGGGCTGTGTCTATGGGGTAATTCACTTGTCGAGCCCTTCGTCGCAAGCGATAGGTTCGACGAGGACGGTGACCGGTGCTTGTGGTACCTAAAAGCACCGTTAATGGATCCGGAGGATCCGTAATGACGTGTAAATCATCAGTTCGTATTTCAACTTGTTATTATAGGAATTCTACATAATGCGCCAATTATTGAACGGTCCTTCGCCCTCATTTAACTCCTGGAAATGATGTAGGAGGAATTTATTATTTAATAGTAAAATGATTTATTCACATTGTTACTGGTGGTAGGACCACTTGTGAGTCCTCATAGGTAGGTACCACCAATTTCTGCCGTGAAGTAGCACCTAATGCGTTTCGGTTTGAAGGGTGGGGCAGCTGTTGTAACTATACCACCTTAGAACTTATATTTCAAGGTAGGTGGCGGCATTTACGTTGTAAATTTCTATGGGCTCCAGTAACCACGTAGCACCGGGAGGGCCGTGAGCTCGTCCAAACCTAAGAAATAAAAATAAAAATTTTCATGTCTTGAATTCTTTCAGCTTTTTCCCGCTTGGGTCCTAAGCACACTTACACCGCCATGTTTTTTTCCGTTTACAAAGTTTTCTAGAGTAAAAATATTACATGAACGGTCGTCGAGTACTTCGGAAAGGCTCTTTTAATTTCGACATTGATATTCAAGAGGACACAGACTAAAAATTCAGTAACAATTTTCCCTTTGATCGTGTAGAGGCCTGTTGGATTCCTTAGCCGCGTTCCTAGTCTGTGTCGTTGCATAATTTAAGTGGCCCTTGAAGCTGGTCTCAGAGGAATTTCTGTTGAAATTCGACTGAGTACGGACCTTTGTGGACTCTGGGTCTTTAAGTGGGCATAGTTATGAGTTTCCTCCCTAAGATGTAAGAATTTCATACTTGTCTTATTATTTAAGAGCTTTTGTTTTCTCTTACATATTATATTATTATGTACCGCTGGTGGTTTTGTTATTAGGACACAGTAGCCGCTTGAATAAATAATATGGGAAAGAGAAAAAGAGATGAAACGCTTTTCTAAGCCTCAACTGATTTTAACTTGTTAGAATTATGATGCATATTGTTGAGAATAAAAAGTTTAATTGATTCAGCTTGCAGACCTCAATACGTAGTTGAAAGGTAGACGATATCTCATTCCAAAAGAAAATGGTTTCGTCTACTCCGTCTTTTTGTTTGTCCTTTTGTCCTAATATAACGGCCATTTTACTCAGACACTTTTTGTTCTATTTAGTTCAAATAAAGAAGGTAAATGTTTTTTAAACGGCTTATCCAAATTACGGATGAAATTGAATTAAAGAAGCTCCTTCAAAGTCGTTGCTGGTGGAGGAAAGCTCTGTGTAAGCTCCCGTATTTAGGATACTGTTAGAAATTTATTTAAATAGTTATGGTCAAAATGTCTCGAATCCTCTCTTAGGCCGATCAATACCCTGGGTCCGGAAAGTCGAGTATTTCGAAGTCATCCTGGATAGATCTCTGACCTTCCACCCCCACGTAAGCTCTGCCCGTCTGGTGTTAAGTGGTTACTGGAGCCCATGGACATCTACAACGTAAATGCGCCACCCACCTTTAGATATAAGTTCTAAGATCTCAGTATAGTTACAACGGCTACCCCACCCTTCAAACCGAAACGCATTACTGCTTCACGGCAGAAATAGGCAGGGCGATGGTACCTACCCGCGCAGACTCACAAGAGGTCCTACCATGTATGTACATGTGGTGTTCGGTAAAGTGGCCTACACACACATTTATGTATACTCCGTTCAAAAGGTACAAACCCGCATCGATGGCCCTCGCAACACCGTGGTACGTTAGGAATGTGGACATTTACGATTTGGATCTTGAAATTATCGTAATTGTATTAACACAGCGTCGCAACACTACTTCACGTCAACAGCGCTGCACAATAACAGACTTATTGTGGCTGCGCCAACTACATCCCCACTGTCGTCGAGGCCCTAGAAATGTCCTCAAAGATCTAGTGGTCCGCTCTTGGTGTTGTACCAAAGCTAGCAAGACCTAAATCGTAGGCCACCGTACCTACTTATCGAGCTTACCGAAGAGTTCGAATTACTACTTAGCCCATAGCATCAGCCCACTAAGTCACTCGCCTGATATTTACAGTGGGTCGTGATACCGATCAGGTGATAGATCTAATCGTGATATAGCTTCCTTTGAGCTTTAGGCTTCAGGAAAACACTCATCCATTGTTCCTACTTAAGCGGCAAGGCCTCCTAGCCAACAGAAATCCTCCGTCCCAAAAAGATAAAAAAATCTTTTTACTCGAATGTTGAAAGAGCGTAATATTTTTAGATTGAATGTAAGTCTTTACGTATAACAAATCATCATTCAATCATCTTAAATCATTTTAAACGGTCAAAGGCAAAGTGTTTTGATAGATTTCAACAGAATATAATTGGTTAATTAGATTCGCTCAATTGTGTGTGTGACAAATCATGTTGCATACATATTCTTTCAATATCGTGTCCCCAAAAAAGTAGGTAGTAAGTATTTTTATTCTTTAATGTAGAAAATTGAACAGACTGGTTATGTTTACTATAGATAAAAATAAAATAAATTAGAAATGAAAAAAAAAAACGATGGCATAGAAAAGACCAACCAAAAAGCAAAACTTAAGCTGCATTAGTGAAAGAGGTGCACATGCACAGAGGCGTGTAGTTAACATATCCATTAACAAAGCACGTACCAAACCTCCTTGACGCAAGATCTCTTTCCATGTAATTAAAGCTTTTGCACTTTGTCCACGACATTTTCTGAATTACATCCAAAAAAGCTACTCACTTTTGAATTTTAAGATCTGAATGAAAATGTATGCAAATTGTGTCCTGGCGAAAATTTTACTTGGAAATATTAATAAAGTTTTATCATAGCATCTTTCTGCTCACTGCCGTCAAAGCTAGATCTGTGATAAGTTAAATGCTTGGTTTGCAGTTGAAATATTTAAATTCAAATATTATCTAATTAATGTAAAAAATTAAAATTGTTCACTCCGTTTCTGGCTCATCTTCACGCTTATTGCTGTAAATTGGTGGATATATTCACAGTCCATCTGATTTTAAGGGCTAGCCGAGTCATTTCGAGCAGCGGCTTGGCTCTGCCCCTGGCATTGCTGAAGTCCATGGGCGACGGTAACCACTCACCATCAGGTGGGCCGTATGCTCGTCTGCCTACAAGGGCAATAAAAAAAAAAAAAAAAACAAGAGCAGAAGTGACGTCAAATAGTAGGTCGGTCTCTCAGTTGCGGTGTATCACGGCCATCTTAAAACTTGTTTGAAATAGGTCCCATTAGGCTTTATAATAGACCCCACACCCAAAAATTAGATTTCCGATCTGAAAAACAATTTAATCCTCCAATACAATATATTATATCAAGTATATCTGTCAAGGAATGTATTTATATTTGCGTTGTTCTTTTATGAGCTCTGCTAACTACAGAATGTCGTCTGTAAATCTGTGATAGTAAAAAAAAGCTTATTGATATATTGAGACATACAAATTTATCTTTTAAACCAGCAGAGAACTAAATTCGATATTTCGATGCAATAAATGAAACCTTATTGGCCTCAATATGTCTGTAGTTACGATGGAACGTATAAAGGCACCTACATAATATAATTTAATTAATATTCGTTTGGGCTATTGTATAATAGTATATGCAATGTGTACATTTTTTTTTATTGTTTAGATGGGTGGATGAGCTCACAGCCCACCTGGTGTTAAGTGGTTACTGGAGCCCATAGACATCTATAACGTAAATGCGCCACCCACCTTGAGATAAGTTCTAAGGTCTCAGTATAGTTACAACGGCTGCCCCACCCTTCAAACCGAAACACATTACTGCTTCACGGCAGAAATAGGGTGGGTAATTTATACCGTACAATGGTAGATACGATGTCACAGTACGCTTTATTCACCTCAAAAATCATACTATTGACCAACAAAATGAAATACCTTCGAAGCCACAATACCTCATTATTCCGCAAAATAGTAGATCCATTTCTCAAGAAAAGGGTTAATCTAATTTCATTCCTACTCGGAGCGACATTAATCCATTCAGCTCAAATTTTCATGCCTTATTTGAAGGGTTAATGCGGTTGGCCTTTTGTTAAAACAAGTGTGTCGTACGCGGCCCGGATGTCAACATGGCCTGAATATTTTATGTCGTCTTTTGAGATAATTAAAGGTGTATATTATTATGTATATTTTAAATTCATTTATTTAGTTAAACTTCATGTTTTAGTACTCTTTCTATTCTTCAACCCGTCCACCCAATGCTGAGTGTAGGTCTCTTCGAATGCACCTCATTCTCCTCGGTCTCTTGTCTTTCGCATCCAGTTCTTACCAACCACTTTGAGCAGGTCATTGTACACATTGTTGGTTGTCTGCCTACGGCTGGCCCACTTCCACTTTTTTGAGCAATGACTTTGGCTATGTCACTCAGTAATTTTTTAGAATATTGTAATGAAAATATGCAACCAAGTTCACGATATACCTGTTGAGTTGTTATAGGGGCATATAGTGAACGTAACTTGATGCTGCTGCTTCGATTGAAACATAAGATTTCAGTGCCTTAATACAAGGACATTTACCGTTTTTTTTTAGGATTTAAGTGCCTTAATACAAGGACATTTACCGATTTTTGTTGCTTAGTTCGGTGGACGAGCTCACGGCCCACCTGGTGTTAAGCGGTTACCGGAGCCCATAGACATCTACGACGTAAATGCGCCACCCACCTTGAGATATAAGTTCTAAGTTCTCAGTATAGTTAAAACGGCTGCCTCACCCTTCAAACCGAAACGCATTACTGCTTCACGGCAGAAATAGGCAGGGTGGTGGTACCTATCCGCGCGGACTCACATAAGGTCCTACCACCAGTAAAATGATGAACCTATTTGAATGGACAGGCTGATGCGACCCTCCTGTGCAGACTTTAAGCATATTCTTGTTTCGAAACTCGGATCTTCTTTTTCGAACTATCTTGTTTCATTCAAACATACTATGCTTAAATCCTCCTTTTTTATTTCTGTACAAATATATCAAGCTATTTGACAGTCATAAAACGCTCACAATAGAATACTTATTCCACTGAAGTAGGAAACCTATGGAAATGAAACGTCAACAAAAAATTCGTGCCACTGTGACGTCATCTGGCCACAAAACATGGCGGTTTTAGTGCTGCCCAGAAGATTTTAATGTTGGTAGGTTTTATCGATAAACGTTCTTGGCTTATTTTATTTTAAATATTGTTGAGTATGAATGTATTTGTAGAATTTATACTTTAATAGGAAGTAAGTATATTGTTATGTGCAAAGATGATGTGATTTAGATATTATGTGAAATCTAAGACGAGTTCGTGCTTCAAATTTTCCAAGTAAACGATATGACGATTTTTAAAATTTGCTACACTGATTTTATAAAGTTGTCGTTTGCCGCAAAACATAAAGATATGGCATAGTACAGTGCCATCAGCCCATTTCTAGCATGCTGAATGTTATCGTATTTTGAGTACGTGTTTTTCTTAGACTATTACAATCTATTTTAATTGTTTTGCTGACTCTAAAGTCCGTAACACACTACCGCAGCGCACCTCAAGGAAGGTGCACCGCACTACCGCACCGCACGCAAATTTTAAACTTATCAAGGGACCGCCTGATAAAAAAAAACACCTACAGAACATTTATTCGTTAACGAAATTACAAACGTCATTCCTTGTGACTTCCTCTCTAAAATCACTTAATTAATAAATATTTAACGAATTTACAATAGTGTTTTACTCACTGCGGAATAAAACTATTTTATTTAAATAGTTCCGAAGAGATTTTGTCGGTAGCCTTTTTCCCGAAATATCTAAACAGAATGCCTAAATATGTTTTGATGACATATTTTAAAGAGGTATTTATGATTAGTGTCATGATGAATAGATTCCGACCGAAAAATGGTGTCCGATATTTCGGATTCAAATATATTAAGTGTATAGTCTATGTTTCGGATGAGGGCTCCATAATGAATTTAAATATATATAGATAATAGTTTTGGGGCATCGACTTTCTTGAGATCCTATAAAATATGTTTTAATTATTATTTTTGTATGTTTTAAGCATGATAAAATTAAAATTTTATATAAGTAATCATATTAAATCGATGTCAAAGTCAATAAATAATGTACAACCCAAAACAGACGGCCGAACTGACGTGACAATGACATTTGGCGCGCTAAACATGGCGGATTTTCGGCCTCATTAGACGGAGACGGAGACATTTACGTATATTCATGTTTCATTTTATGTACGCACTGAAATACTGTTATATTGTTTTCCTGCGAGTTAAAGTGCTGAGTAAGAATGAGAAAGATATATGTTTATGTGTGTGCCTTCAAAATGGGTGCTATTTATATAAGCAATTGTACGTATAGAACAATATGTCGTGTCCCTACTATATAGGTCTATGACTTATTCAAACTACGCTTGAAGTAAAATATGCCAACGAAAAAAGTGTACTAATGTATAGAAGCTCTCGCAAGGCCACTCAGAGATCCGTAACTTTAAAACTACTTCTGTGGCTTAGTCTCGCTTATATTAATTCAATTTTATTATTTCCAATGCTTTGAATACCTAATTTAAAATCGTTGCGGTTACGAGTAATGAGTGATCTAAATACTTAAATACATACTATACGTTATTATACATTAAATACTACTCGTGAAAAGCGAAGAATATATAAACATACATTACTATCAGAAATGTTTATACCGAGCTCTCTGGCGTTTAAAATTCTTGAACAAAATAAAGTTCACCGTTATGCTAATTAGGCTAAGTAATTATTATTTACCTAAGCCGACCCTTTTACAGGCTAAGTGGAAACAATTAAAAGCGAACGTGAGAATGAATGAGAATTTTTTGTTTAAAAAGTTGCTTAGTCAAATTTTACGTAGACCTTTGGATTAGATTGGCTCACGATTCTGCTTTGGTTAACTGCTACTGTAACTATTACCGATTGGCACCCAAAGGTATTCCTTTTTTGGAGACATGAGGTAAAATAAAACAAAGACAGCCATCCCACCATGTACAAAATCAAAATGTATATTTAAATAAAAATATAATTAAAAATACTACAATAAGTTTTCAATCACATTCTTGGTTATCCTGAGAAAGTAAATGCGCATACATCTGACTCTGAGTGGAATCTATGATGAAGAACATCAGCTACTGCCTACCGTACAGGACTCTTTCTAAGCCACGTATAAACCAAAATACAAATAAGTTTCTCTAGGGTTAATCATAACAAAATGAGACAGGAAATTGCGAGATTTAAATAAAACTTCTACAAAATATTCCAAAGAAATGAAACCTTTTGTGTTAGAATTTTTTTTGTTATTACTAAACTTAAACAATGGATGCTTGTAATTTATCTAGCGTCGTTTTTCTTCGTCTAGCTTTCCAAATGTAAATCTAATCTTTTTAGAATATAGTGTAATTTTAATGAAGGTGAGTTCTCATTTCACGTAAATTCATTTCATGTCTAATTGTTTTATATTTCTGTAGTCATCGTCTATGTTATAAATTAATGAACGGGCACTTACCACGACTTCGAATTTCCAAAGTTTGGTTAGTTAGTTTATCCCGACTTTTTTTATTTTTTTTATTGCTTAGATGGATGGACGAGCTCACAGCCCACCTGGTGTTAAGTGGTTACTGGAGCCCATAGATATCTGCAACGTACATGCGTCACCCCCCTCGAGATATAAGTTATTAGGTCTCAGTATAGTTACAACAACTATCCCACCCTTCGAACCGAAACGCATTACTGCTTCACGGCGGAAATATGCGGGGTGGTGGTACCTACCCGTATGGACTCCCAAGAGGTCCTACCACCATCAGTAAAGATTCTTGAACATATACTGTAGATCGGCCATAATCACTGAATCGTGTGAATCGATCGCACGTATTATCAACTGAACACCACTAAATACTGACGCTCGTAAAAGTAACAATTTTGATACATGCAAAAATTCTAATTATGTTTTTTTCTTCTTCTTTAGTTTATCAAGTAATTAGAATCTAGTTATTGGGCTTAGAAAAAAAATATCAAGCTGCATTAAAAAAGCCGGCTAATTACATAATTAAGTTCTAGTGGTAGCACTCAAAACAGACTACAAAGAAAGCGCAGATTTGTCTGTCGGTAACACCTTGTCCGCAATCTTCAGTCGGTCCGTGATAATACTGCTTGCAATAGCGCTAAATTAAGAATCCTTTTAGTAGTATCTATATATTAATACGTGAAGCAAAAACTTTGTATCCCTTTTTACGAAAATTGCGCGGACGGAGGAGTATGAAACTTTCCACACTTATAGAGATTATAGAGAAGAAGTGCAATGGTAATCTTTTTTTAAAATAATGCATAAAAGATACATTAAATCAATAAAGAAAATATTACACACACTACCACGTATTTGACACACATACGCATGACACACATGCATACTATTTGTTTATTCTCAAACTTTTCTTTGCAGTCTCTATTTGTTTATTCTCAAACTTTTCTTTGCAGTCTGTCAGTTATAGTCTGTCAAATTGAGAATAGATTAAATACTGTTTTCTCTTTATCTAAAGTGTATTTGTCTAAAGTGTAGTGTTGACGAAATCTGTGATTAAAGAAGTATAATTGTCCTTGACAATAGAATCATAATAGTGTACAAACCTATAATTCCCATTAGTCGAATTTCGACTACCAGGGGACCATTAGTTTATCTAAATACGTTAACGTTTATTCCAAATTTAACTGCGGTACAATGGCGGGACATAGCCTATTAAATATCAAATAAAATTTCCGTAACTGTCAAAACCTTCCAAATTGTCCAGCTATCCAAATTAAATCACCGCCAATACAAAACCGCGTGAACACCAAAATAATTTGGTAACGGCATAAACTTTATGGCATTTAGCTTCAACCCTTCACCTAATTGTAAGGAAAATAATATCCTTGCTCAGTTATTGGACTAAACGACTATTTGTACTGGACTCGCATTAAATTCCATGAGCGTACCCAACGTGTTGTAGACGAGATGGTCTTGCTGATTAAATTAATCCTGTACAACGTAAGGAAACCTTTAGACTTGTAATGTTGGGGTTACGATTTAGACTTACAATTTTGCAATCTTGTATTTTATCTGATTATTTGTTCAATTGTTAAGAAAAATTCGAATAAAATAACTTTTTTCGAAATTTTAAGGGACATTTAGGGGACAGGCATCGAATTTAATGTGTCGTAGTTCAGTAGTGCTTTTCTTATCGCTGTTGGGATACTCTTGAAAGAGATGTTTCTAGATACGTCGACTAGTGAGAGAACTCTCCGTCTTATTTTTCTATAATAATAGATTAGTAGACGACGAGGTCCCCCCCACCAACAAGTTATATTGTTACTCAATTTCATAGGCCTCAACAGGCGAATGCTTAACTTTTTTTATCGCTTAGATGGTTGGATGATCTCACAGGCTATCTGGTGTTAAGTGGTTACCGGAGGCTATATATATCTACAACGTAAATGCCGCCACTTACCTTGAGACATGAGTTCTAAGTTATAGTACAACGACTACCTACCTACCGCGGCCTTCAAACCGAAACGCATTACTTCTTCACGGCAGAAATAGGTGGGGTGGTGGTATCTACTCGTCCGGACTCACAAGACGTCCTACCAGTACAAATTTGAGTTTACGGTGTTTCAGTTTACAAATCTTCCTGGTTTTTTTTCATTACATTATTTGGTTTTTATTAGTTGTACATATTTAGTTGCAAACAAACACCTAATTAAGAAATCATAAAAAAAGTTATCAACGATAGAACCCAGTTTTCAAACCCACAAAACTGGGTTGAAACAAAAGCAAATCGCAGGGATGGGTAAAGAGTTGAAAGTCCCTCCTCAATCCGTCACTGAGTATCGTCATATATCTGTACTCACCTCCATGTGACTATAAATGTAACAGGTCTCCCTTCTAGTTATTACGTAAGTTTGCATTAGTTTAGTTCTAACATCATTATTATTAGGGATACATTTGTTCCTGCCACAGTTGAATTGTTTTATATACCTAATATTTGTTTGAATGTTTGGATGTTTTAATTTGAAAAGAATGAATTCTGTAGGTTTTGCGCTTTTTGCTAAACTGTTCATTGACATAATATCTTTTTTTAGAGTTAGAGAGAGAGATAGAGTTTATTTAAATGCGTCACTGTAAGCTACGAACAAGTCGATTTTGTCAAACATGGCTTCAGTTTATATGGCTTTAGCTACATTATCAAATGAAATTGTGAACATTCAATCATAGTGTCATTCGTATGTATATCTTGAACTTTTTTTTAATTGATGCGAATGTACCTTGCACAATACGTAGTATATAAATATTCACGAATGACTTCCACGCTGAAACACCGGATAATAAAAAACAAACCGCAGAAAGGATTTGTGAGCCCGCTCGGGTATATTAGATTAATTTTCCTATTTGTATCATGAAGCAGTAATGCATTTCAGCTTGAAGGATTGGTGCAATCATCGGACTGTAATAACGAAACTTGGAACTCATGATGGGTGACGGAATTTACATTGCGAATGTTTATGGACCACTTAAATATGTTCAGTAACCACTTATCAACAGGTTACAACATAAAAAAGAAACAATCCTACCTTAAGGATTGCGAATACCTTATTAACATGATATAAATAATAACGTTGCACTATGTTATCGATGGTTTGTGCATTAACTAGGGCTTGACACTGTTGTTCATTGTGTTGAAGTGCATTAATCTATTACTTTTTTTATGATTGAAAGATTACGGGTGGCCCGGAGGCCTTTCCAGCTTCACCAGGACAGGTGGGCGAGCAAAGGCTCAGCCAGGAGGGGTGGGATTTGCTAACAACTGCCCGAGCGCCTCCGAAGGAGACCTAACAACTCAAGAGCAACTGCTTCGCGAATGAATCTACTACCGGATCGGAATCGCGACCCACTGAGAAGATCCGGCGAGAAACTCAGCGGGCTGAGGCATGGGTTAGGTTGCACGTCGACCTCTTTGTCGAGTTCGACCAGTACGGTTACCGGGGTTCCTCAGCCTGCTCCTAGTGTTAGAGCTGAAGGTATCTAATGCAAGAGTTATTGGATCTGATGGATCCGTAAAGACGTGTCTAGGGCGACGACGGTGACTTGAGCCTGCGTGATCACGATTCGGGGAGTAATCAGCGGCGGCAACGATAAGGCGATTATCACGACGCATAGCCTTATCGAAGTAACGTTCCGACACTGGCTTCATGTGTTTGCGGATCGATTCGAGGCCCAGGTCATCGTGTAGGTCGACGTTCCTCACGAACCACGGAGCCGCGACGACTAACCTGCAAAAGCGGGATTGTAGGGATTGGAGGGTGTCTGTGTGTGCGGGCCGCGTGAGCGAACACCACACTCGCGTAAGTCATGACGAGCCTTATGCAAGTTTTGTAAAGTGTCACCTTGTTTCGAAGGGACATTTTACTCCGCTTACAGATCATGGGATAGAGTCTGCCGAGAATAAATGCAGCACGATCACGGACTGTTTTTATATGCGGGCGGAATGTCATGGATGCATCCAGGGTGACTCCCGGGGACTTAACCTTCCTGGCCCAGGGTAAAGGTTGGTGATCGGGGCTGAAATCTATTACTATGAATACGTACTATAAATATCTTATTTTTGAATTTTTATTATCTTTTCCACGAGCTGTTCATTAAAATTTCTCTTACACGTAAAACTAAAACGTATAAAGTGGAATGCTTCAAGTGAATTCGATGGTAGAACTCATCAGAACAATGCCCAACTTAAAATGAAAACTAAACGTGCTATCTTAGAGTTTAAATTACTTTGGTAAGAACAAGATCAGGGAATTATATCTGTTTGAAGTGCAGGTTCATCATTTTGACTTTGACAAAGTTTTGTTAAATTTATGATTAAAGCTCAATTTTATTTTATACTTACTTTACTTATTTTTTACTAATTTTTTATTGCTTAGATGGGTGGATGAGCTCACAGCCCACCTGGTGTTAAGTGGTTACTGGAGCCCATAGACATCCACAACGTAAATGCGCCACCCACCTTGAGATATAAGTTCTAAGGTCTCAAGTATAGTTACAACGGCTGCCCCACCCTTCAAGCCGAAACGCATTACTGCTTCACGGCAGAAATAGGCAGGGTAGTGGTACCCACCCGCGCGGACTCACAAGAGGTCCTTGGACCCCCAGTAAATTACTTTTACGTTTATTTATTTACTTATTTTTATTTTATTATAATAGGTAGACCTCACACATCTTTAGCCACACAGCAAAAATTAAGAGAGCTTGGCTGGGAGGTGTTAATGCATCCGCCGTAAAGGCCTGACCTTGCACCTTCAGATTTCCACCTGTTTCGGTCTCTTCAGAATTCTTAAGGCAGTGTCAGGTTAACATCTCGAGAGGACTGCAAAAACCAATTGTCGCGGTATTTTGATCAGAAGCCCCAAATTTTCTATAGCAATGGGATCATGTCCCTAACTATAAGATGGCAAAAAGTTATCGAACAAAATGGTACCTACATCCTTTAGTTAAATGTAAAAAAAAAACGTGTGGCACTCGGGAGCTGCCGCGGTAAAGCTATTGCATAGCATTTTTTATCAACTTATGCAATTATAATTAGACAATGATAATTGAATATTAAAACAATAATAGAACAAGATCACGCTATATTAAACATTAATAAAAGCAAAACCTTAACTGTCCCCTTCACACTCATAAGCTAGACCGCACGAGAGAGAGATGGGCAGACTTTTCATGATGCACATGCAGTGTGACGTCACGCCACGCGCTTATTCACAAACACTACACAAGCGCAACGTGTGAATGTGTTGAACGCAAGCTACATGGTAGTCGGAGGGAGGGGTGTAAGGTTTTTTTCGTTACGGAATTTCATGATTCGGTCGCCGCGCTCAAGGTCCGCGATAAAAGCTATGCAATAGCTTAATAAACTATATTAAAAAATGTTGTGAATTTTCTTAAAAAATGCGAAAAGACTTTTTCGCCAACCTAATTATATACTTGTATATTTATTACCCTGAAAAGAAAATAAAATTTAAAAACTTATCAAAAAGTTTGAAGTTCTTGTCTGCCTCTCTGTGTTTCTGTTGACAGACGAGAAACGCGCGTAGAGACCCGCTTCCAGACTTGACTTGAGATTAAATTCTTATGTTTATGTTGTTGTGCAGAAGAGCTCAGAGCATCTGTAGCCGGAGACGTCACATTGGGATTCCTGCCACTGATCTTCAGATATGTAGCTTAACTTATAACGTACTTCAAATCCATTGTTCCACCCTTCGATTCAGAATTCATCATTGATTTACAGCAATATGGCAGTACACCGCACCATCTATAATTAGAATACATATATTGCTTTTTTCATAGCATTTTAAATTTTTTTTTACATAAATTAGGCCTGTATGTCCCTGACGTTACACGGTCACCGAATTCCTAGGTATCACAAAATGAGCAGAACACTTCACCATAACGGTTTAAACACATTTAGGTATGAAATTCTCAAACATCCTGTCTCAGTGAAGTTTACAACATAAAACGCATCATCTATAAAATTTAATGTTTGCACTGTAATTATATGATAATATGGATAGATATATACTTAAAGAAACACATTTAATCAAAACTCTATTAATATTCCAACACAGCAATTAAATTTATTATAAGCATTCCCCTTTGTTTACTCATGCCGAATCCACACTTTCCTCATTCATTGGGAGGGGGTAAAGGGAGAGCAAAATAATTAAATGTAATTTAAATTTGTTTAATGCGTATAATGTTGTTAATTGCGGGTTTTATATGTTAGTGTTAAGAAGTACTAGGTCATATATAACGATGGACATATAATGTCGGTCTATTGATCAGACTATGCGGATGTGTTCCGTATTAGCATCACTATTCCCGTCTTCTAACGAAATAATAAAAAATATTTTTAAACCTAAGCATTTTTCTTTGTAAGTGTATACGAATGATTATTTAAAAATCTAGGTTAAGTAGTTAAAATTAAAGCTTTGAACTTTAAAAGCTTCATCCAAGAACGCGCAATTCAGCCGTTCCTCCCTTTTTTGTAATTTTCACCCGCCAATCAACCAAATTGAGACTTCAATGACAAGCCGATTTGAACTTTGAACGTTTCCAAATACAACTCAATTTAAAACGTCGATCACTTTTAAAAACAATGTTGCCAAAGGAATTTTCTGGAACTTAATTTCTGTTTTGACGTCTTTGAAGTTCTTGAGGCTGTTTTTATAATATTGTTAAAATTACATCCGATTAAACACGAAGCGTTTGCATTAGGCTCGTGGTTAAGCAGTTTTAATTCTGGTAAATGGTAATTTCTTTATGTAGCGGTGTGGAAAAGTATAACTGGAATTGAAATACATCAATGCTTTTAAGATATCTCTGTTCATCTTGTAATAGTTGAAAAACATCTGCACAACTCAAGGTTTCCGATCACGGAAAGGCATTAAGCGCACCAGATTTTCATTTTCCTTACTTTGAAATCCTTTCCCCTATAATAATATCCTTGGGATTAATGTATGGGGCCGAGTTTCCGTGTAGCGCTAAACCGAGGAATACCATAGGGTTTATTGCCCTCTGGGGTACCGGGTGGATTTCGTGAAAAAACCTGTATTCGTACCCCAAAATAGAAGCCGTGGAATATGGACGTTGCGATTGTTATCGGCACTTACTTGTTTACGTTTATGTAAGAAAACATGGCAAGGTTGTTGTACATAACGCATCAGAAATATCCGGATCGACATAAAACGATTTACAGAAGAATTGATTGTGTTGAACACGTACTGATCATATCTCTCGCCGTTCCAGCCTATTCACGCGTTTTGCCATGATGAAAAGAACTTTTTGTCCAATACCTACTGGTGCGATATTGCAATAAGTCCATAAACTTAGATACAACGTGAGTCTATTCACCAGTCTACGACGCAAAGTAAAAAATGAAAATTAATACACCGTCTAAGTTAAAAATGAAATGGAAAAGTACAGAATAGAATTGACTATAAACGCTATCTACTAAAGTGAACTATAAAATGTAACTACATATATAGAGGTCGGTCGGAACTTGTCCGTTTTATTTTCCACATGAGAAATATACAAGGAAATTGAATACTATGCAAATTTCTAAACAAAATAGTGAACGAATTAAGGTTAGAAGAACTATAACAACAGTCTGGCAATTCATTGGAAGATACAGGAGCATCATTCCTCAAGGTACTGCCTATATTCGCTTACTTCTCCTTTTTTTAGTATAGATATTGGAGCTAATATATAATTACAATTTAAATTTCACGAACCAGTTTGTGAAACATTAAGCTAAGATTACGCCCACAACTGGTTACGTAAAATTATGAATTTTCGAGTATATATTACTAGGATGTAGAAAGGTCAAAGTTATTTAGCAAAACAAAGCGTAGCACAAACTCAACTATGATCCCTTTGATCCGACTTGTCTCTGGCCCCCGCGTATATTTTACACGACTTATAAAATTACAAAACAAAACTCTGAGCTGTACGTTGTAGGCGGAAGGAAGTGTTTTATTACCGGGCTCGGGTTACCGGTAGACGCGGAACGGTGGAGTTAACGAACGCTTTCAGAATAAGCCCCTCAATGTTCTCAGCTTTGTAACATTTACTTAATTGTAGTATACTTTTTGCAGAAAGATGAGTAATTAAATTCTAACTTCTAACAACAACAGTCTTTCCAGTGTTTAAGGATGTGTAAGGAATTACAACGATTTCAACGATGTATGTGGCGATATTAGCGGACTACTGAATGTTTCACTAAAATCACTAACATAACTTACCATACGACATTACTTCTGACTATAATTCACTTCACTTTAGAGTTATAGGTTATATACAATCAGATTTTAACGGTAGGCAGCGGCTTGACTCTGCCCCTGGCATTGCTGACGTCTATGAGCGACGGTAACCACTCACCATCAGATGGGCCGTATGCTCGTCTGCATAAACGGCAATAAAAAAAATAAAAAAATATTCATGAAAATATACGAATGTGCATGTTAAGATCGTGAAACGGCTTCTGATTTATTAAAGGCTATATGCTCAATAAAATAATACGGATGATTAAAATTAGCCCATAATCACTGATTCGTAAAGATTTAAATTCATTTTATGCTTTACATTCCCTCTAACGTTGTATATTATTTTGTTATTTTTGTTTGTAATTTGAATGTAATAACCTGTCCACTGCCAAATATTGATAACACTAGAATAATTCGTGAATAGCTGCTGAACAAAAAAAAAAGGGAAAAGTAAAATCAGTTGACAAAATTAAATAGAATAACAAAAATGTTTCTAGCTGTTCGATCTTTTTTCAAGAAGATAAAACTTAGTATATTCAATTGTGATTTTTTACAAACAAAAAACAAGAACATGATCATCTGTGTGTTTGCTTATAAGATAACTGTAGTTAGAAATGGCGAGCAGCTTTTTTCTCTGTGTGTTTGTATACGCTAATCTACACAACACAGTTATATCTAGGGCTCATATTTAAGTCGTGTTTCACCTGGCTTACAAAATACATGTAAATTTTGAAGCGGGTATGAAGCAGCAAGCGAGATATCGTTGATAATAAAATGAAGGCGCCAATTTAACTAATTAGAGTAATTGTAATATGTACTTCACTATTATTGTTATTAGCGCACGGTACACGCTACATTCTCATGTTAGTAAATATTTTAGAGAAATACTTTGGAATGGGTATTATTTTCTCTTTATGTAATTATTAGAGGCTTTTGTGTTTTTGGTACAGAGATGAAAACTAGTACGATATGTTTCTGCAATTCACACACACACGCACACACGCACGTACACACGTACACATACACACACACATATAGAAACACATACATGCAGTATCGAGGCATACAGGCACGACAGAGGACTCTTTTTTATCATTTTAATAATTTCTAATCTCAATTACAAAATAGTGTTCTTATTTTTAAATCTTAATTTGACAATTTGACAGTCGTCGTGGCCTAAAGGATAAGACGTCCGGTGCATTCGTGTTGAAGCGATGCATCGGTGTTCGAATCCCGCAGGCGGGTACCAATTTTTCTAATGAAATATGTACTCAACAAATGTTCACGATTGACTTCCACGGTGAAGGAATAACATCGTGTAATAAAAATCAAACCCGCAAAATTATAATTTGCGTAATTACTGGTGGTAGGACCTCTTGTGAGTCCGCGCGGATAGGTACCACCGCCCTGCTTATTTCTGCCGTGAAGCAGTAATGCGTTTCGGTTTGAAGGGTGGGGTAGCCGTTGTAACTATACTGAGATTTTAGAACTTGTATCTCAAGGTGGGTGGCGCGTCTACGTTGTAGATGTCTATGGGCTCCAGTAACCACTTAACATCAGGCGGGCTGTGAGCTCGTCCACCCATCTACGCAATAAAAAATAAAAAAAATAAAAATCCAATTTTTAGACAACACTGTCACAATTTATTTTTTATTGCGGTTTTGTCGTCATCGAAATTGTGTTAATCTCTAATATTAAGTGTAAAATCTATGGTGTTAATCATCCGACATATGTAATTATTACAATAAAACTGTAAAATCAGTTGTGTTGTGGAAAGTAGAGAAAAATGTTTTTTTTTTATTGCCTTTGTAGGCAGACGTGCTTACGGCCCACCTGGTATGGTAAGTGGTTACCGTCGCCCATGGACTTCAGCAATGCCAGGAGCAGAGCCAAGCCGCTGCCTACCGCAATCAAGCCGCTGCTTACCGCAGCCAAGCCGCTGCCTACCGCAGATCGAGAGGTAATTAAAGAAGATTACTTTTTAGAGTAATTTTCTGTCTGACTGTTTGTTGGTTCGTCTACATCTCCAAGACTACTGGTTTTTATCTAGTTTCCAATTGCAAAGGTTAATTATTCTAGCAAATTATTTAGTGAACCGGTTTTTATGAAATTCGCCACTGAAATAGTTTGAATCCTGGGAATGAATATAGACTACTTTTCCCTTTTATCCCACTACTAAGCACACAATATGAAGAGCAGAGCACTCAAGTAAAGTTATGGGGGGAGAGCTAGTTTCAAATACAGAAATCCACGGTGTTTTCCGAGCGCTATGACATGTCCTTCTTCAAACGAGGCTTGCGGAGAGTTCTTTATGGTAGGCAGCGGCTTGGCTCTGCCCCTGGCATTGCTGACGTCCATGAGCGACGGTGACCACTTACCATCAGGTGGGCCGTATGCTCGTCTGCCTACAAAGGCAATAAAAAAAAAAAAAAAAATATTTTTATTGTAATTCTCAACTTGTTGCTTCTCATAAAATGGCACGTCTCATAACTGACTTCTCAGCGTAGTGAGGTGGTTTAAGCTGCTGAAGAATGATATATAACTATAGTAACTAATTTGTATTTTTATGATTCTTTCTTTACCACTGAAATAGGTATTCCTGACATACATTTTTATTTTTAAATTTATTTATTGATTAGATGGGCAGACAAGCTGACAGCCTACTGGTTACCGGAGACCATAGACATCTACAACGTAAATGCGCCACCCACCTTGAGATATGAGTTCTAAGGTTTCAGTATAGATACAACGGCTGCCTCACCCTTTAAACTGAAACGCATTACTGCTTCACGGCAAAAATAGGGAGGGTGGTGGTACCTACTCGTGAGGACTCACAAGAAGTCCTACCATCAGTATATCAGATAAAGCAGGTAAGCAGGTAAGTTGGTCTTTAACATTTTAAGGAGATGACGCCGTATGAGAAAATCATTAACCCTTCGAATTCATCTCTCAAGGAAGACAGCAACCATATTGTAGAATTGTGTCTCTTAAGCAAAGCAACATGTTTGAATTGTGTCTGATTTCTTAAAAATTCGTGAAGCCCACAATACAGACTCGTAGGTAAAGATTTCATTATTTTTTTCCGCTCACAATCGTGTTCGTTTTCGAGTAAAACACATTTCGTTCTCTCGGCTATAAAAATTTGTGACGCCCATGTCGCTCGCATGAAGCTATAATTTTCGATCTAAGTAAAAAATAAACTTTATCCTCGAGTTTTATTCTGGTTTTTACGCAACTAAAAAGATAGTAATTTGGTGGTAGGACCTCTTGTTACTCCGCATAGGTAGGTACCACCACACTACTGCCTATTTCTACCGTGAAGCTGTAATGCGTTTCGGTTTGAAGGGTAGGGCAGTCGCTGTAACTATACTGAGATCTTAGAACTTTTATCTCAAGGTGGATGACACATTTACGTTGTAGATGTCTATGGGCTTCAGTAACCACTTAACACCAGGTGGGCTTTGAGCTCGTCCACCCATCTAGCAATAAAAAAAGCACATTTTCTCTATGACGTATTAATTAGGGACACAATAAAGGATCCTCTACTCTAAGTAGATTACATGTGTGGTTTAATTAATTACTACATTATATTTCTTCTTCTCAATGATGTCACTCTTGACAGGGTGGTCGTGATCGTCATGTAGTGTTGGAAGCAGACTTGATGCGCGTCACGATGTCCCGCCATCTCTCCCTGCTCGAGGTCATTCAACTGCACTCAATTATGGGACCTCCCATTGCAGCTTTAATTTGGACGTCCCATCGCATTGCTGATATTACATTACATTACACACAATATATATTTATTTTATTGTAATGATGTGGTATATGTGTTACTAAATTTAAAAAAGAAGGAATAGCTCTTTCTACTTTTGTATTATATTATGTTTTATGGAGGTTTTTGCACAACCGAAGTATCGTGCTTACTGTTATATCAAGCTAACAATTCTTCGTGCTATGTCGGTAACGATGGTTCTCCGATGAATCTTTTAATTACTCGTAGAACAGATGACCGCCGGGGCTAAAAAGTTTATTGGTGGCTACCGCGCATCGGAAGTCGCTATGAGAGTGGACCTACGACAAGATAGGACAACCAGCTGAAGGTCACAGAAATCCACAGGCGGGTAGTGGAGGTCAATAAGACGAATCTTGGAGGAGGCTTGTCTTCAGCAGTGCACATTGCTCTAAAGGATTACCTGATGAACCCGCGCCTGCTTGTAATTCATATCTACTAATTATTTGTATCTCCATTACATTCCCAGAGGCTATTTCACCGCGTCCTATGTTGTTCTGTGCTGAAATGTTGATTGATTGATTGATTGAAAATTCTTTGTTGCACAAAACCATTGTACTAAGGCGAACTTAATGCCATAAACGCATTCTCATCCAGTTAATCCTCGTTGAAGTGAAAGTGCGTAGCTGTGATAAAGTTAATACTCGGCGATAATTTAAAGAATTATAGTAGACATGAGTGAAAATAAACAACATAAAACTGGCACAAGGTCAATGTCCAAAGGAAAATTTGAAATACCCATGGTACAAAATTACTATAGAGATAGAACGTTAAAAAAACGTGTTCCATACTTACTCAATAGTTTACCCGAGGACATAAGACGTGAGCCTATACTTGCTAAATTTAAAAGCTTATTAAAAAAACATTTGTTAAATACGTTGTAACCATTTACGTAAATTAATTGTGTTATTATAGTATAAGCTAGTTGAATGGTTTATACGCTATGTTTGTATAAAGCGAGTTACCTACAGTCAAACTGCGTAAGCAGTTTTGCAGGGCATGTATTGAATGTAAGTGTAACTTTTTATGAATAAATATATTACATACATACATAAAACACTAGGCTATAATTACATTACCAAAATAAATAGATAAATACATAAAAAGAAATACATATCAAATAAAACAAATTATATAAACCACAAAATACTGCAAAACAATCAAGCGAACTGTGTTTTGAAAAAGAGATCATTTAAATTCGCTTTCGAATTTTCCTTGCAAATTTTCAAGAATGCTTCAAACGAATTTTATTTCACTACTGTCATTATCGAATTCAACCATTTACAATAAGGTCTTTAATGTAAATAGAAAGAAAAGCAAATATTTCTTCTGACTTAACCCACACCCCAACTGCACTATCCGCATCTCTTCGCTCGGTAATGGTAAAGAATAGCAACTCTCAAGGATAAATCCAAGTTGAGCTTAACCGAGAGTTAGAGCTCGCAAAAGCTCGCCGGGAAATTGGAAAATTAATGTAAGAGATAAGGCTACTAATTACCGAATTATGTGCCGCGTTGAATACGGAAATGGTTGAGCGTAATCTTGTTTGGTCAGGTTGGAGTCTCGATTTCATTGTACTAACGGATATCCTACCATTTAAATCATAACACGCGACTACTTTAAGGCAGGAATAGGCATGACTGTTTTCCTTACCCGAGCGTACTCACAAATATATGTAAGTACAAGTAAAAATGTACATAATGTGTTTGGTTATTTGTGAAGGCTTTTTTTTATTGCCTTTGTAGGCAGACGATCATATGGTCCACCTGATGGTGAGTGGTTACAATCGCCCATGGACTTCAGCAATGCCAGGGGCAAGCCGTTGCCTACCGTTAAGTACTCTCCACAAGCCTTGTTTGAAAAAGGACATGGCATAGCGCTCGGGAAACACCGGGGAGAGCTTTATTCATAAGTCAGTGCGTTTATTATACGTATTGAATTTTATTCTGTTGATGTGGCTCCGTAATGAGTTCTCAGAAAAAGATCGCTCTTAGTAACAAGGTCACATTCCTCGGACTTTGCTTTAGTATATTTATGTTCCACCTTGATTATCGCTAATTGTGTCAAAAACATTGATTTCTTAAAACTACGAACGCGCCATCTAATGTAAGTTTGTGGAGCTGCGTCAAAACCCTCTCTGGAGTGCCAACAGTAACTGTTTCAAGTTTCATTACAAAACATGCAAACGTTCATTTATAATAGAGACATTAATTTTAAATCACTCAACAAAGTCGCTTTCTCTGTCCCTATATCCCTATCTATGCTTAAATCTTTAAAACTACGTAACGGATTTTGATGCGTTTTTTTTTAATAAATAGAGTGATTGAATAGAAAGGTTTATATGTATAATAACATCCATTAAATTGTGGAGAAATCAATAATAAATTACAGTTTGGGAAGCGAAGCGTGGGCGGGTCGCTAGTGTACTATATATTGTTATACTACGAGTGTATTCTACTCGTATGTACTGCTAAATAATGTGGTATAAACGCTAAATATTTAAAATGAGACGTTTCAAGTCACGACTCCGACTCCACGTCACTTAACTGTCACAGGCTGACAGCTCGGCTTCCCTATCGACGGTGTTCATTAACCTTGGCTCATATTTAATGTACAAAGTTAAACAAGGAATCCGTTATGTTCTTAGGGAAGACGCTAAAGCAGTTGTGTTATATGCGAGATTTAAGGTGAAGAAATTCTTGAGGAAACACGTCTTCAGCGACGCCTTTATGCAGATGGAGTATCGATGTGGTGTAAAAACGAAATCCAAAACTTAAACAGTTTATATTAATTTATTGCATATCAGTTTATTTTCATACGTAACTTAGATCTGTGCCCCTAGCTTTTATTAAGAGATAATCTATATAAATAAAAAATAATTGCTTTCCGTTAGTCTTGCTAAAACTTGAGAACAGCTGAACCGATTTGGCTAATTTTAGTCTTGAATTATTTGTGGAATTTCAGAAAAGGTTTAAAAGGTAGATAAATAAGAAAATGTTCGGAATTTAATAAAAATTTAAATTTTGTTTTTCGTTTGATGTGTCCCCCCCTATCAGACGGATTCCTTTTGTTTGTGTTAACTTTATTTTATACAAAAGTTTAGGTCTTTTATTTATCGATTGAGGTACTACGAAGTCCTTAAGGAAGACCCCGCTAAGGGTCAGCTAGTTAGAATATAAATGAGACATTAAGAATCCTAAAAGTTGAATACGGCTTACCTATGTTTAAGGATAAGTCACACTACCCGGTCACAGTCCTCGTCGAACCCGTCGCTGGCGATGAAAGGCTCGACGAGTGAATTAACCCATAGACACAACCCACTGAGTTTCTCGCCGGATCTTCTCAGTGGGTCGTGTTTCCGATCCGGTGGTAGATTCAGCGAAGCACTGCTCTTGCCTGAGCCAGTGTTAGTAACGCTTCGGTTTGACCCCCGTGACCTCTCAAGGCTATCAGCCTAGGTAGGAAAAAAAAATGTCACACTTAGAGCTGACATTAGCACAGACTGCGACACCCACGCGGCTACGGCTTAGATAACTACCGCGGACTGACTTACGCATATACGCTAATAAAATAATCATCAAATTCGAAATAAATGTGAATTCAATCTCTGTCTATGGAGCGGTACAGTACAATAATAACGGCGGAACCATTAGACTGAGAGATCGTAATACGTTAACATAATTCAAAAGCCTTATCTAACTTAATAAGATATTCGTAAACACAAAACATTTGAAGAGAGCATCTTGAGAAACCCCCATTTTCATTACAAATAATTTTCCGTATTTTCCCTTTGCTAATGAGTCAAAGAAATTCATAAATGCTTTTCACGCTTGATGAACAAGTTAATTCTGTATCACGTTATGAATTTGACGTGTATTCTAACATTTTGGGAGGCTAGGTGCTTAAGCTGTGCTTGCTGCGGGAAAATTAAATATTAATCCATATTAATATCATAAATGCGAAAGACTTTGTTTGTTTCTTTCGTTTTCAGGGCTTGAATTGTCAACTAACCATCATGATGTTTTATATACATATGTAGTTTCATGTCTGTATGTCCGGATATGCAGAGAAAAGGATATAAGCTACCTTTCAGAAAAAAGTACCATTCCCGAGCAGTTATTTTTTTTTTATGATTTAACGCAACTAAATCTTCGGGTAAAAGGTAATTTAATTTTAAAGACATTAGGTTCCAAATACCTACTGCTTTCGTTATCTATTGGAGATGTTAAAAGAGCACATTTATTAAATGTTTATATATTTGACGTACACCCTGAACATGACGTTAGAGATATTAAATAAAGGAAAGAGTATCCAAACAAAAGTAAATGAGCTGTGAGCTCGTCCGCACATCTTCAGAGTTTCGCTCAGGGTCCGTCAAAGGGTGTTTATACTAGTGAATGCATACTTTCTATTGACATCCATTTTGCTATAGATTAATGTTGTTAACGGTGTCGGTGCCCACTCTAATTCATTTGATTATTGTAGCTAGATTGTCTAGTACAAGCTAATAAGAAATACTTTTTATAATAAGAAATATTTTTACTGGTGGTAGGACCTCTTGTGAGTCCACGCGGGTAGGTACCACCGCCCCGCCTATTTCAGCCGTGAAGCAGTAATGCGTTTCGGTTTGAAGGGTGGGGCAGCCGTTGTAACTATACTAAAACCTTAGAACTTATATCTCAAGGTGCGTGGCGCATTTGCGTTGTAGATGTCTATGGGCTCCAGTAACACTTAACACCAGGCTGTGAGTTCGTCCACTCATCTAAGCAATAAAAAATAATAATAAGAAATAGGTACACTTACCATTTTCCCAAACACCACAGTCCCACTTTCCTAGTTGCTTTGTGTGTTGTTGAGTGAGTGCCAGACATCAAAGCAGTGCGGGACTTGTAGCTGACAAAACGCTTAATACATCACACGTTACGTGTCTTGAGAGACACATACGTTATGGCCAGACAAGACGACGCAGCGTGTGAAAAGTTTTTTGTTTTCACATGACTTTACAAATTTGTAGTTTTTGAGTTTTTAAACCGCTCTTATTAGCTTCAGACGTATGTATGTTAGTATGTAACGGAATCTTTGAACATGATTTTGACCCCCTTCAAAGCTTCGGATTAACTCGAAATTTTGGTATACTTATTAAGGACCGATGATAATTCAATATAAAAAAAAATTTAAAAAATTGAAATTAAACTAAAAAATGAAAAATAAATAATAGTTTAAAAAAACTAACAAAATACGATTTTATAGAAATTCCAACTCAAAAATAGAAAATAAAGTTTAATAAATTTGAATTAAAAATAGTGTAAGAAAAATGATTTTATTGTAAAAAAAGGTATTCGTTGGGCTATCAATGTATTGTGCGTTGCGCTTTTAGATACATACACATTTGCCGAAGTTCATAATCCACGTGGGTAATTTACATCTTTAAACTTTTTCGTAACTAATACCAGACTATCGGTACGAATACATATTTTTATTGTGATACTTTATGAAAATAGCTTAATTTACGAATTCTCAACTACAAATTCAAGCTTTAAGCTTATCTCATTTGAATTCAAATATCAAACGTTGAGAAAATAATAAGTTACGTAGAGAAATGCACTGCGTTGCATTAATTAAATATTGGGAAACTAGCTGACCCGGCAGACTTCGTAGTGCCTCAATCGATAAATAAAAGAACGATGGGGGACACATCAAAAGAAAAACAAAATTGTTATTTTTATTTAATTCCGAGCATTTTCATATTTGTCTACCTTTTAAATCTTCTCTGGACTTCCACAAATAATTCAAGACCAAAATTAGCCAAATCGGTCCAGCCGTTTTCGAGTTTTAGCGAGACTAACGAACAGCAATTCATTTTTATATATAGAGATAGATAAGCTGAACACATTTTCCGATTCTTTCAGACATTCGTTCATTGACCCTTAAGTGGGACCCCTCTCATCCAAATAACCTCAAAAAGAACCAACCTAGTAACCGGGTTAGTTTATTGCCATTCGGTTGCAGTTGGCTTCCGTGGCCGTCGTATTTCACCCGGAGGCGCGCCGGCGTGCCGGGGACCGAGCCAAACCACACGCTCTGATCTACGTAATAGCGGTAATGAAGCTATGTTGTGCGAAAATACGTGTTTTGTATCTATTTTATGTATCTATGTCCCGGTCATCGTTCTCGTCAAACCTGACGCTTGCGATGAATGGCTTGGCGATTAATTAACCCACATCCCACTGAGTTTCTCGCCGGATCTTCTCAGCGAGTTGCGCTTCCGATCTGGTGGTAGATTCTGCATTAGATTAGCACTGCTCTTCCTAGGGTTAGTGTTAGCAACGTCGTCAGGTTTGAGCCTCGTGAGCTCACCTACTTTTTGGGTTACGCTGACATAGCCTCTCAAGGCTATCAGGTAGAACGGAA